>NC_134840.1:49698885-50010284 GCF_965363235.1 Mytilus galloprovincialis | reverse complement strand
CCCCCCCATAAAAATCAAATGGTAGCTCCCTTACAAAAGTATGAATTTTTCGAAATACTAAGGATTTTTTCATCCAAGGAATAGATCACCTGAGCCGTATTTGGCAAAACATTTTGGAATTTTGGGTCCTGAATGCTCCTCAACTTTGTACTTGTTTGGCTTCATAACTACAGTATTTTGATCTGAGCGTCACTGATGAGTCTTATGTAGACGAAACGCGCGTCTAGCGATTAAATACAAATGCTGATACCTTTGATAACTATTTACACCACTGGGTCGATGCCACTGCTGGTGGACGATTCGTACCCGATGATATCATCAGCCCAGTAGTCGGCACCTCGGTGTTGACATGAATATCAATTATATGGTCATTTTTATATATTTCCTGTTGACAAAACTTGAACTGTTCGAAATACTAAGATTTGTTTTCCCCCAGGAATAGATTACCTTCGCCGTATTTGGCACAACTTTTTGGAATTTTGGGTCCTCAATGCTCTTCAACTTTGTACTTCGAAATTTAAATTATAATCCTAGTACCTTTGATAACTGTATAGATTAACATAGACGTATCTGGCACAACTTTTTAGAATCTTAGGTTCTCAATGCCTCAAACACCATATATATATGACCTGTTGTTTATAGTATCTTCGAAAGGATCTTACTACGAGAAGTTATCATTGATCAATGAACCATAGAAATGAGGTGAAGGTCCGATGAATACTGTCAGACAGACATATAAACTTACAATTATTCCATACATCAAATACATATGACATATTGCTTATAGTACAAGAGAAAAACCCTAACCAAGAAAATGTATCATTGACCAATGATTCCTAAAAATTATGTCAAGGTAAAATGAACTCTTTTAAACAAATACACCTTACAATTATTCCATACATAAATATAACCTATTGCTTATCGTATACAAGACAGACATAACCTTGATCACTGATCATTGAAATAAGGTATAGGTCAAAAGAACCCTGTTCAACCAAAAAGTAAACCTTAAAATGCAATTAAAGTTGACAAATAATTAAGTAATTATATCACTGATGAGTTGTAAAACACCCAAATTAAAAAGGATAAGAAACTACATTGTGCATGGTATCCAGAGAAAACATAGAGATATTGATAGATATAATCTGGAAGTCTAAGAAGCAATAGTTTTAAGAATATATTCTCATTAAGTATATAAGGGTAAATTCATAATTATTGTAATGTTTTATTAATAGGAAAAGAGCGACAGAATCAGGTCTGCGATATTAAAGACTCCCACTCATAAATTCAGTAATAATATTCTTTAATAACTAAAATTGCCATCACAATAACTAGAGTTAGCATTTTTGTCACAGGTCAAGGTTTTGCAATAATAAATGTGAGCATCAATTTCTGAATTTTAAGTAGATATTGGCATACACAAAAATGACAAATATGTTTTATTTTCTGTACTTGTTTTATTTCCATTTTGTTTTCAATAAATACATATATAAAGAAACATAAAAGTGATCAACACTGGCTAAAATTTAATTGTATAAAATCTACATTACACTATTACTTTTCATTTGTTTATGGACATGCACCAATTTCTTTTCTGAAACTACATATTGAAAACAATTTAATAAAAAATTACAAAACAATGTAAGTGTATCACTTAATTTCATCTGGATAATGAGCACCAAAGTAAAATAGTTCCCAATAAACAGAAGGAAAACAACTGAATTAATTTTTGTAGATCTACTATAAATAACAATATCACAAAGTAACAGATCTTAATCACATGTTTTGCCCTCTTATTAAATTTACAGAAAGCAGAAAAAACTAATTTTTACAACACCAAGTCCTTCAAAGCTCTTTTCCACATTAAAATCTGTAATTTCTAAAGTTTTTGTTTTCTATTTTGTTTGATTATGTTATTATAAAAAATAATGTTTTTAAACAATTTTTATCATACAATATTTCATAATTAATTTAAAACTATGAAAACGATCCATTGTTTTGTACTAATCACAATACTAAAAAAAACCAAAACCCTAAAACACTATTTTGTATGATAATTTGAGGTTTTTGTTTGACTGATGACACTAAAATAAAACAGAGTTTACCATAAATTCATACATTGATTTCCCTTGATGACTAATAACTCAAAACATTTGGTCCTGTAGGTAAGTGCCTTTTAAAATTTAAGGGATTCATCTCCATAATAAAACTTACAGGTGACTGCACAAATAAGGTTCTTAGTGTCTTTACACTTTCATGGCAGTGCAAAAAAATACAACCAAGCAAAATTAACCATATGGATTTTATAATCCTTTACCGGAAAATGATAGTATCCCAACCAAAAACATCTTATAACATATTCAATTAAGATAAAACAAAAACACATCAGATCTACCCATATGAGGTCTAATTTGATTTGAATAGTAACAGACAATATATTGCTAAGAAATGTCATGAAATGGGTCTTAAACATGAAATTACATATTAAAAAAAACATGATATTTAAACATAATGAAAATGGCAAGTCTTGGTAGCTCTAAATTTAGTGGTTTATTGCTCTCAAATATTTCTGCCTGAAAACAAGACATCATACAAAGGCTGGATTTAAGGTGTATGTGTAAAGAAATTGTTCAAATCCCTGAGGAATTTTTAAAAATTTGAATCTAGTTATCACCAGAAAATAAATTGAAGCGTAATCAGCCATTGTAATTTCCATTTGTGAAAAATAATACCCAGCAAAGATCTTTTAAAAATATCAAACAAGACATCATTATAAACAAAACATGCTTAGAAGTTTCTAACCATTCAGCATTTTATATAAAATAAATAATGAAAAATATGAACAGAAAGTTCATGTTTTGATTGGATTAATTATTAATTTTGATAATATATACAAACTTAGACCATGATGAGTGGGATATGACATTAATTTGATGTCACTGCAACATTGGAATTTATGAAACTGGAATAAAATTATAATTGCCTTGTTCATGATTGACATTATGTTGATTATTATTATTTCAACTTGAACCCTGAAATGATTTCATATTTTATATTTATCTCAATAAATTATGACACAGTTAGTAAACAAAATCTTCCAAAATATTGAACATAAGTTATGGAATTTTCTCTATTCCAAAAAAGATATTCATTAGTTTTGATGAATCATTACACTCTCACAGCACCTCCAAGCATTCTACAATTTATCAAATTATTTGGAACTGATGATTTAATTCAATGAAATGTTAGGTGAAGTTTTTCTGTAGTATTGGACAACATAAAACTTTATTCATGCTAATGTTTACTTTATTTGAAAATATTTCTACACAAGTTTTTAAAAATGGCACTTTAAACATTTTTTCCTTAATGAAACCCAACAATAATTTCTTAATAAACAGTATCCAATAGCAAAGGAAGTGATAATAATATAAACAAACAGGAAATGATAAACAAAATCTTCATAAATAAATAGATCAGGTTCTTGATTCTTTCCCTCACTCTAATTAGGTATCCCATTAATATTTTATACAACAATAATGTACTAATAAATGATATTTTTATAAACACAATGCTAAATCAGAGTAGGAAACATAAGTAGCAGCATGTGTTAACACAACATGGCATTTGATTCTGAAAAAAACAGTAATAAACAAATAATGTGATAAATAGGGTGGGAATGGGGTTTGATAATTGAGCGAGGAAAAAAGCTTGGAATTTAATGTGATAGGTTATAAATACATGCATAATTAATACAACAATTAATATACTGAATTTAAAAAAAACCACTAATGCAGTTAAAATAAAGTAAGAAAAGAGCCATCTGTACCCTGATAAAAGTTGGGATCACATATTAATATCAAATTTCATAACTTATTCTCTCAAATCCCTGCTTGATACAATGTAGGATTAAATAAATCAGCCCTCATGTGAAATGGATTTCCAAAGGAAAAACTTGTGACACATACAATTAAATTATTCTACATGTATTTTAATACAATGTATCTACATAAAAGAGTTGGCAAGTTATGCATATTAAATTAAAACAAAATCATGCAGGTATGTGGTCTAATCGATATAACAATGATAACGTAGGATGGTAAAGGTTTTTTTTTCGTGCAACATGTTTTGCAATTTTATTTCATGTGCAGATGTGAACCAGATGCTCTGCAGGGCGCAGCTTTATACGACCACAGAGTTCGAACCCTGAACATTGGGACAAGTATGGACACAACATTCAAGCTTGATACTTGTGATTAAATAGTTGACACAACACAGGTTTCTGACACATAATGAATGTGGTCTACGAACTTTAACTTAAAAACTTTAAATTTTAAATTGGACATTACCTATTATGGTGCAATATAAACTGGAAACCAAAAGTCTTCGAAAGCCGCCACCGCCGACTAGGGACAACGACGACGCCAACGTGATACCAATATACGACCAAAATTTTTTTCAATTTTTGCGGTCATATAATTGTTTGTTCATTGTGAGATGGCAATTTTATTTCACGTTCATCCGTGCAGATACCCCCCCCCCCCTTTTACGCCTCTCATAATGAGTTCAGACTGTTGTAGGACATTTAGCCAACTACATAAGACATTTGAGGAAAAAATTCAAAGTTTTATGGCCAAAGTAGAACTCGCTTTACTCTAGCATGCTATTTCCTTTCTTGATCTGATAAAATAGCGCCATTGAATAGTAGGTATTTGTCCTGTGACTGTTCTGAAATATGAAAATATTAAAAAAATATAGCGGATTTGTATACATGTAACTAAAAATAAACAAATCTGTGTGATAATAACACATAATGCTGCAGTTTTTATATCATAAGAAGTTAACAACAAAAATGAAAAAGGTGTAAAACAAAAATGAAAAATGTGTTATAAAAAATAATGAGAAATATATGTGATATTGTGATTATGTGAAAAACAGTGATTATGTGGTCATCAACTTAATTTCTCATCTGATAGCAGATACAGCACTGTAAAAAAATCTTGTAAATTAAAGTCCAGAAAAGTTAACAGAATTATCAAACAAAGCATTAAACAAGAATCTGATACACTAATTTTCAACATAATCATCAAACTTTCAAAACAATTTGTTAGGTCAAATTGTAGTGTGCTAAATATGAGTAAATGTTTAACAAAGTAGTCAATCATATTAAAAATTCTGTAGCAAATAATTTCATTTGTCCTCACAAGCATTCATAATTTGCAGATTCCAAATCATTGGAAAATAGACTACATTCTGCATTTTTTGTCAAAATTACTACGAAGCATATTATTTTACAACATCATGGCTACACTTATTAGGACCACTTTGATACTTTATAGATGCATCTGGTTTGTTTTCGTTTTTTTTTCATAATCTTAACCTAAAAATAGAAAAAAAGACATAAATGAAATCATAAAGGGGCACTAGCAGTCAAATTCATGTTCACCGATTCTAATCAAATTCTCATATTTGATTTATAACATTAAACAATATAAAACATTTATCCAAACTATCAAAAGTCTAAATAAAACAATAAACAAAGAACACGCATGAAAATACATAGCTTCGTTTCATGTGTATTTGAGTTTACTTATCGAGTTGACCTCAATAGTCATCCGATGACCATATAACAATGTAAACATGAATAAAGATATAAATAGATTTAGCAAAAAGGTGCTGTCGAATTATTCTAGGGCTATTAAATTTCATATTACAGATATACATTTGTTTTTACCTGTATTAGAATGGTTTATTTGTGGATCAAATCAGTCAATCAAATGATTTACCTTTGTTTCACTTTCAATGTTGACATTCTCTTTCTTTAAATAACTTTACACATACAATTCATATGTTATCCATCTCAAGCTGAGGGGTTAAATTAAGTTCACATGAATACGGATTCAATGAGGTCGAATTATTCACTTGCAAGTGAATAATTCATAATCCATGTTTTTTTGCTTATTTTGACAAAATTGAACCTTATTGGCTACTAAAAAGGAATTATTATTTCAATAATTGTATTTCATTACTGATTGTGTCAAAAAAATATATAATATATTACGTTTTTCATATATCCCTTTAACAAAGTAAAAAGTTTAAATTTCAGTGTTAAAATAGGCCAAAGGAGGCTCTTATCACATTCTGCTAATGGTAGATGTATGATAAATAAAAATACAATAGTAATTCCTAATACAAAAAACTTATTTTTGCTGATAATAAATATATGGTTTGCCCAATAATTTAATACATACATACTTAAGTTGACTAGAGTAGAGTATATAACATGTCATGGCATTTTCTATAACATTGAATTTTTAAAACAACTACATGCATTGCTGCCTATCTGCTTTAAAGGTATCACTACAGTAAAAATATATAGGATTTAAGAATGAAATGGACACAGATCATTTCCAATTTGAATGACCTATTCCATGCCACTTTTCGGATGTTAGATGGCACATCTTTAATTACCTGTTATAAATGGATTAAACTTAAAATTGATATATCAGTAATAAGCATGCATTCATCTTTTTGAACAAAGAAAAATATCATAATAAGAAGAAAAAAACAAATTAATAGAATGAAAAGATAATGCTTTAAGCAATTACATAAACAAAATATCATTCTAGAAATGCAAAGCATTGATAATAGTAGTTAGTCGCAACATTATAACCACACATTTCATTATAAATACAAAGCTAAACAATCAAAGTATGCTATGTGTACACATGGTCTTATGTTCTTAAATAAGTTGTAATTTGAATCAAAACATGTAATCTAACAAAATATATCCTAGTACAGTTACATTCTATTTTAAAGTATTGATTCTTCTATTCAAAATTCATATTCCTACAAATGTCAAACAGACTATTAGAAATTACATATGTTTATAGTTATTTATTTCATTAAAGGGTTATTAGCAGCAGTTACTTATCAATGTAACAACACATTTTCTGCTTTAAAACAATAAAAAAAAAGGTACAAAGATAACAAAATATAAAATTTGACATACAAATACAATGGTTTTAGTACTGTGCAATACTGGATATCTCATTTGAATTTCAGTGAACTCAGCACATGCAGCACTGTACATCAAACCATCACACTTTAGAGAAAGCAAAACATCTAAATGTGAGTCTGATTCTACTACACTAGTATATACTGCTTTTTACCTAACATTTGCTCATTGCATACTTATGTTTTTAACCATTTTTAACATGTCAACATAACGGCAGGATGAGATTCTCAAGATTTATTTTTCTTCCTTTTTCTTTGATTGAATCTCAATTCTAATTGATTGAATAATAAAAGTAGTTAGTGTGCAATTATAAGAGGGAAAATATGTTAAAATAATGTCTTAAATATAATATCACTTGAAAATTAATGACTTTTAAAAAATTTTCAAAAATAAAGTTAATCATACAAATATATATTCATGTAGAACATATATTGTATGTTGTACATGTTGTATATGTAAAGTTATCAAACCATGGCTTATCATTTAACAATGCAAATAAAACAACTCTAGAAACAAATTTTAATAACATTTGCCTATCTAATCACAAAGGAAGAAGCATTAAAAAATTTCAGATATGTGATAGACATTCATGCTAATACAAACTCAGTATGCATGGATACTAAAGATGAAGAGCTATGCTTCGCAGTGGCAGGTAACACCGCAAGATATAATTCAGAATCTAAACAACTTTAAAATGATCAAGATCTGCTCTGATATAATTAATTGGTAAATTTGGTTTTACCAGATGCTGGACAATAATTGAAAGCAAGAAATATGTATAGGTAAGTCAATGTTGAGAGTTAAACTGGTTCAAATAGAAATGAAAGTGATATGGATTGAATATCCATCGAGATTTTTTTCTAAAATCCAAAGGAGACGTTGGTTATTTTACTGAAAATTGAGGGCAACATAAACTTTTCCCTGATGCTTCCTTTCAGCGTAGTCAGGAATCCTAGGTCACTTTGCACGGTTTGGTGACCCCTGATTTATGCAGATATAAAAATTACTAACTATTAGAATACATGCTGCTAGTTCTAATTATTTTCACAGCTGAACACACATCAATAAAAAGTAAGCTTAAAATAATAACAGCACTGGGAAAAGGGATTTCATAACAATGGATACTTATAATATATAAATATAAAATCTCAAATAAATATAATATTCTTCAGTCACAAGATAAAAAGAAATACTAATGCCATAAACATAAGCAACTGTAACTATCTTTTACACTCTGTTGAAGGATTTATAATTGTATCTAATATGTACTCTTCTCTTCTTTAAAAATCTATACATTAATATCATCAAAACAAATATTGTACATGAAATAATAAGATATACACCACTTGGTGAATGTGTACTACTTGGAAGATATTCTCCTTCAGCTTTTGATTCGTTGATCAATTTGACTTTTATTTTATCACTTGCACTATCTTTGTTGTCTTTGTCAACATTGACATCTTTTTCATCATACTCATCATTTGTATAGTCGTCATGTTTATTTTTATCTTCATAGTAAGTATAGTCTGTATCATCTGGTTTTGGCACAACTTTTTTTTCCACCTTGTCTGCTAGGTTTTTTACCTTAAGGTTTTTTTCTTTTTTATTCTCATCGTAATCACCTTCATATCCATTTTCCTCATTCTGATGATCATCAAACTGTACATTTTTATTACCTCCCTTTTCATCATCTTCCTCATTTTCATCTTCATCTTCATCATTTTCATCAGCATAATAATCATCATCTTTATTATTGTCATTGATTTGAGCTGCTAACACATTGTTGTTCATTGCTAGTTTATTTACTAAGTTGCCATCCTGTGCTCCTTTGTAATCAAACTTATCAATGCCACTATCGTTAATATTAAGTAAATGTCTTTGTTGCAGCATTTCTTTGGTATTTTCTGCCAATGTTTTAGGTCCAGGTAAAAGTAGGTAACGTAGATATATCATTAAAGCTCCTGCTGCTACTGCAGTTTTATGAGCCAAACATCCATCTAAAATAGAAAAGGTTTACTTATATGTGCTATTGCATGAAGCATGTTGAACATTTGCAAGTCATAAAGAAAGAGAATGATTTATATGACATCACTATTCATTCATCATTACTGTTTGCCACAGAAAAAAACCTTTTCACAGATGATTTTTTATATATTGAAACTCAATACATTCTTATCATGCTTATCTCAAGGCAAGTCAGCGCTACAAATTAAAGTGTATGATAATTTTTTTCTCTTAAAACTGATTTTTTTTTTAAAGTTTTCTGCTGTGAAGTTCAACAAAATATACATAGAGATTACTTGTGTTGAAGAAAGGTTCTTGTTTCTCACTGTTTTCAGATAATACATATATATATATCAAATATCTACTAATCAACTCTTGCAGATTTTGAATGCAATATACAAATTAACCATAGACTTGTAAAATTACAGGAACATTTACAACACTTTGTATTCAGTATCAAAAACAGTTGTGTCAAGAGTGGAAGATAAACCCATTGTAACGATTTGAACTTAAATTGTTCCAGGAAAAAGATGGAATAGTGTAGAAAGCATTCAATCAGAAGTCAGTTAATTGACCATAAAGAAGATATTGCAGTAGAATATATTAAGGTGCAAAAAAAAGTGTAAAAAAATTGACTGGTAGAGCTTTTACACTCGGAAAAAGAACAATTAACGAAAAAGAACAATTAACAATTCATAAATCAGTTCTTCAAATTACATACTCTCCATTTCTTTTTCTGCTAGAAGCCTCCTCTGTCCATGTAATACTGATTTCTGTTCAATACCAGGTCTCCCTAGTTTTTGTTGAGAAAATGACTTTACAACATTTTCACTACCTTTAGTCACCAAATCTGGTCCATTCTGCATCACAACATTGTTTGTCATTTGAACATTTCCAAGATTTTTATTGGTATTAAATTCTCCTGCTAAGTTAAGCACAGGTGGTTGCACATTAATAGTATTTTTACCAAACTTTGTCATATTCTGAGAAAGTTTTCCTTGAAATTTTAATAGTTTATGAACAGGGCTATCCTCATAATCATAACTCGTTGACCCCAAATATTTTTTTAAACCTGCTGGGTTCTGTTCAACCTTCTTCATGAGACCATAACAACCCACATCTTTTTGCCACGATAAAATCTGATCCAAAAAGTCATCTGATAAAAACTGGTAAAATCCAAGGCTTGGACAAACAAATTCTGAAAGATACATAGGCTAAGTAAATTTAAATTGAAGACTAAGAGAAACAAAGAGAATGTCATTTCCTCTATTCAAAATAGTCACAAAATAAATAACTGAAATTCACATCTTAATACCGGTACTACAAATTTAATCAATAAAAAAACCTAAAAGTAGAAGCCATTATCCAATGAAATTATAGGCCAAGGTTTATGTTATATAAAAAGACATCAACACAATTTATAATAGTTAATTACTATGATATCTAGCATTATTTAAATTAAGTCTAAAACCACTATTTTTACCTGAACATGCTTTCAAAATGTTGTCTTGTTAAGATTTTAAGGTATTTAGAAATTGTCCTGCCAGTAAATTCAACAGTGTTCCGTCACTGTTAATGCATTGTTCAATAATAGCTGTTGAAAACTCTATATAGAACATATCTTTACTGTTCATTGGAGAAATGGCTGAACAGGCTAAAGATATGCAGTAGGTGTGTTTGAATATTTGGTTGTAAAAGACTGAACAATTATTATATATATCTTTATGTAGAGGATTCAGAAAATACAACAATTCTATTTCAAAATCTATGAACTAGTGATAATTCTTTCATAGCTTTAAAAATAAACAAGACTCATTTTTTGTACTCTAATTATGCCGTTAGTTTTCTTGTTTGAATTGTTTTACATTGTCATTTCGGGGCCTTTTATAGCTGACTATGCGGTATTAGCTTTGCTCATTGTTGAAGGCCGTACGGTGACCTATAGTTGTTAATTTCTGTGTCATTTGGTCTCTTGTGGAGAGTTGCCTCATAAGCAATCATACTACATTTTCTTTTTTTATATAAATTTTATAAAATCTTGTCATTATTCCTCATTTTCATGATTTTACAGTTTAATATTATTAAAAAAACAAAAATTCAAATTATCTGGAAAATTATTGTTGATCTCCAACTTACGCTGTTCCATAAATAAATCCTGAAACCTTGGAATGATTTGGCCTTTGAGAGTGCCATGAACAATATGCATCATTTCTAGGTAGTTGTTGGTACAGAATTCTAACTGTATATTATGTGTCTGTCCTCTACCATTTGTTACAAGTAAATTAGATAATTCCTCATAACAACCAGCCTGTAAAATTAAAACAAATAGTTTTTCCTTAGTTTTGTTGAAAGGAAAGCATTAAGTCAAAATAGGTGATACATGTACTGCTTTTGCTAATGAAGTATTGTAAGAAAAGTTTTGATAGGTTTTATGCTTACTTTTTATATTTCTTTAATCTGCATTTTATATTTGCATGTATATGTAGGACATCAACTCCCTGCATTAAAAGAACTAATTAGATTGGTTGGTGTGTACTATAACTTTCAACACTATTGTGCTATCATGTGGTGTTCAGTTTTTATTAGTGCCTGGAGAGAACCACCAACCTTTAGATAGGAAAACTTACAATCCTAGTCAACTAAGATTGGAGTCAAGTGAAACTGCTACACGCTCATAACCTCAGTTTGGACAGTCTAGTGATAGAAGTTTGATTACTTAAACCATGCCGCTACCAAGGCCCCAAAATAACTAAAGAAACTGTTATCAAAATAATGCTGATCAATGATGTACGATATTGAAGTGATCTATTAAACTTATTTACAACTTGTCTAGATTATGTAGATTTGGTGCATTTTAGTTTGACAACAGGTACCTGTATAAACATCTATCTATATAGATGACTGTTTCATTTTGATCTTGTGATGCTTTTTAAAAAAAATTACAATTGGTTAATGACATACCCTCGATTCCATTGTTCAGTTCTGTTTGTTTCAATCTACATTGAATATGTATTAAATAAAATTGAGAAAGGAAATGGGGAATGTGCCAAAGAGACAACAACCCGACTATAGAGCAGACAACAGCAGAAGGTCACCAATAGGTCTTCAATGCAACAAGAAATTCTCGCACCCGGAGGCGTCCTTTCCCTAGTATAAATTTTACAAAGGGGCATTAACATTTCTAGGTTACCAGATTTATATATAATACCTGTTCAGACAGCATGGTCCATAACATTTGATGAGTTATACCATATCCTGTCAAACCTTTCCTTGTCATCAGTTCTATACAGAAGGGACTGACACCACATTTCTTCTTTGATGGCTGGTACCCCATTATCTCCATCATACATTTATCGGATTCTTTCTCATTTAAAGAAGCTGTTAGTAATAATACAAATAAAGTGAATGGAATCCTAACTTAAAGACAATGATCAGGAATTCTGCAATAATTCATAATACTGTTTTTTACAATGTAAAAGTTAAAACAAACATGTTTATTGGAAAATAATGCTCAAATCAACAGATTTTTTTTATATATTATACATGTATGTTCTTTGTTGATTAGTATTAGTCTTTATGTCATATAATAATTACATAGATATAAGAAGATGTGGATGAGTGCCAATGAGACAACTCTCCATCCAAGTCACAATAATTTGTAAAAGTAAACCATTATAGGTCAAAGTAGTCTTCAACTCAGAGCCTTCGAATGCATATAAGTACTGTGAGTATTGCTATGAATCTACTTCATTAATATGAAATTAAATCAGTGCAATGGCGTCAAGAAGTTTTATAAATGCATAACTCTGGATGGATACTTACATACAGAACTTTTTTTATATACTTGTTGATCCCACAGTAACTGGAATTGCAAATGTTTGTAGTCCTTATGCAAAGACCAAGGATTACCAAGAAGAAACTTCATAGATTGAAAATATTCTTCATCATCCTTTCTAACGAAATCTAGAGCATCTTCACATGTTTTTGTTGACACAGTCTTCATAGATTTTAATTTCTCTATCGTATTAGGTTTTAATTGTTTTATTGTTCCATTTTCAACCTTCATAATTATTGCTGCTAAATGACCTGAAACATAAAATTCATTCAATAGATACTTTAGATTATTGTGTCATGTAATAAAATCTTTATATAAAATGTATATTTTGCAGTGCATAGCACAGCAGATGTGTGTGTTGTTTCTTTCGGATACATATAAACTTACACATCAATGATCATACTGTCCTACATTGTACATGTAATACATGTAATATGTACTTTAATAAATAAATGAATCCACAAAAAAAATATTGCGAGTTTTCTAGTGATGACTTCATTAATTCTGCACAAATCTTTTGTCACAGCTATAAGGTTCACCAGAAGCATCTTCCTCTGATTTGGTGGAGAGAAAAATCGTCACTGGTTCTTTCATAGTCATTGTCAAGCTCATTTTTTTTAATGGACATACAAAAGTAATATGGCATTCATGGTATTTAAGTACATAAAAAAAATCACGCCCGTTTTTTATTCATTTGATGCAAAATAATTTTGTTGGAATTTTTTTATTGTAGCAAAAAATTGGGCAAGATTGATTGTTTTTTATTTCAATATATTAAGATAGCCTTACCAGACGCGATTACGACTGGACGCAATTACGAACGATTTTTAATGTTTGCCCCCTGATATTATATTTATGCATGATAAGTTATAAATGTTTCTATTAAATAAAAACCCACAACATTACTTGTGTTTTCATGAAAAAAAAGTTCATGCACAGTTGGTTAATGTTGCAAACGATGAAAAATCCAATTTCGTAAATGTCAAAATAATGACTCCCTCTCTTGGAAATTACATGAATAAAGCACACAAGCTAGTGCAAATTGCCTTCTTTTGTCATTATATAGATAGAAAAATATCTCCTGAATCTGTTCATATGCGTGATGCCCTTTATCTTGCCCAAATAATCCAAAAATGAACGTTTTCTCAGACTCTGGTGATCCTAAGCAGTGTCAGAAGAAAATAGTATTTTTATTGAAAAGTCCTGAGAACTCCGAAAGTAAAGGTTTAATATAAATTAAAATCATAGGTTCACTTACTAAAAGGAGAATTCAGTGCGAAAGAACTTGCATAAAAACAAAAACAAAAACGAAATATTTCCTTTTCAAAGAAGATTTTTGTCACTAATTTCGTCTGCAACTACTGCTGAAGAATTTGAAGTAAAAGACCATTTTACACTTCTTATTTTCTTAGGAAATGTGTTTAAGATAAGATAAATGTATGTTTCACAAATTTAGATTGTTGTCATTGATTTCTTCTGCCAGATATATAAATTATATAGTGCCGTTTGTAATTGCGTCCTACTCCATATTGGGCTTGCTAGACCCATAAAACCAGGTTATGAAAATCTTACTAAAGTATCAGCGGCGGATTTAGAGGGGGGGCCCAGGGGGCCCGGGCCCCCCCTGTTTGGGAAAAAATTTGGTTGCTTATATAGGGAATCATTGAAGCGTGACTGGATCGGGCCCCCTCTTAGGTCAGTCAGTGGGCCCCCACTTATGAAAATTTCTGGATCCGCCACTGAGTATCCCAAAGTAAATAGAAAATTGTGTGTGTTATGATTCAAAATGAAAAGCCTTCATACATCTTTAATTCTATGGTACAAACAATTCAAGAAAAGTATTCTACAATGAAAAAAAATAATTAAAGTTCAAAATCGTTCGTAATTGTGTCCAGTGAGGCTAATGCCAGAATGTTTTAAGGCAAAAATTAAGTCTTAATTTAAAAAAAAAGTGCAAGTAAAGGGGTTGAACGCCCTCTACACCCAATCTGGATCTGCCACTGGATAGGGGCTTGGTCCCTCCACCTTAAAGTCAATAAAGAGCTTCATACATGATAAATGCAGACTTTTTACAAGTACATATATCACTTTAAACATTGGCTTGTTACGGCAGTCGGGGGCTCCCTTTTTACAAATTATGGACCTGCACCTAAAACTATCCTTTTTCAGGTTCTTAGAGGCTCATACGGAGACAAGAAGGAGTTAAGTTTAAGAAATCGGGGGTACATGTACAATGTGCAGCATAATATTAACTTTTTGGGCCTTTTTTGTAAATTATCTTTGGGGATTACTCATTTATTTATATTTATCTTCTTGTATTGCATAAAAATTAAAACACTTCATTATTATGCATGCAATTTAAATTAAAAGTGTTAAATTGTCCTATCTGAATTAATATGAATGAACTATACAGATAAATGTATGATCGTGTCGAAACAGCTGCTGACTGACCCTCTATAACTCTCAAGCCAAACAATCCATCCACGTTCAGGTCTTGATAATTGTTCTTATAATACTCTATCATATTATCCACAGCACCAATAACTGTATCGACATATAAAGGAGATAAAAATGCACATTTAGACAACAGAAGAAAATTTAGCAGAAAAATCCAAACGACCACCGCCATCTTTAGCTGGGCGGTATGTCTGAAAACCGTTACAGCCGCCAACCAACAATAGATTTATATTTTTTAGATCATGAAATCAACAAGGTCTCGAATAAAAGTTTGTAACGGAATTGTTTTAAACACATGTTGTTCAGTCTGTCCGTTCGTTCGTCGTCCAGCTGTCACGCTCCAGGTTAAGTTTCCCTATTTCGATTCTCAATTTTATTTGACAAGGTAGTTTTTGAAGAAGTTGAGGTGGATTATGTTCCCTTGTGTTGATTCTATAGAAAATACAACACAGCCTTTCCCCTTGTACTATCATATTTGGCAATAAGTGGCTTGATAGATAGAAGGTTATTGCATGCATTGCCAGCAATGATTTGGTTTAAAAAAAAATCTAAATGGACCAATTCGGCTAGTAAACCTTCTAGGCACCTCTTCACTGACTCAGCACGTTTTTTTTTTAATTATTAAGAGGTTATTTAGGAACTTTTGTAAACAATAAATGCTAGCACATCATAAAAAAATGCTTGAGTAATCTATGTTTAAAGTTTTATAACAAAAATCTATGTTTTAAAGTCTGTTGATTTTTTTTTTACAAAAATCAAGCTGGGGTTTTGTTGCCATTTTCTATAAAATACAATGAAACAATTAATAATAATGCTTTGCACGAAGTTCCTCCTTGGTAATATAGTATTAATGAATGGGTATTTTTATAATGGCCCTGTTATATGTCCTAGTTCTGTAATAATGGCCGAGGAAGTCTGTAATGGCCCGAGGCAACGCCGAGGGCCATTACAGACGGTTACAGACATCCGAGGCCATTATTACAGACCAAGGACATATAACAGGGCCATTATAAAAACACCCATTTCTTAATACATTTATTAACCAACTGAAAAAAGTGCATGTGTTGCTGCCAACTTGATGTACTCTCATACTCTTTTAATGACAGTTTAGTTTGAAAAAAAAATGTACTTCACCATGATCAAGCTTTAAATATACCAAATATCCAAGATATTAAGGCTATTAAGTTGAAAGGAGTTATAGTGTTGAAAACATGATGAACAGTGATCCCTTTATATGGTTCTTTAATGTTTGTTGCTGGTTACTAAATTAAATAAAATACAAAAAGGTATTATACTCTTTACAGCTTAATTTTATTAACTTTATTAAAAACCCTAACTGGGCTTAATACAGACAAGCTGGGCATTAATACAGGGCCATTACAGAAAAACAGGGCCATTACAGAAATAACAGGGCCATTACAGAAAAAACAGGGCCATTACAGAAAAACAGGGCCATTACAGAAAAAAAACAGGGCCATTACAGAAAAAACAGGGCCATTACAGAAAATATCTTATTTTAATAACCAGTCATTTTGGGCAATAATGTACTTAGTTGGTTTATAAATGTACATAATGGTGATTCCCATGGCGATAGAAGGGTTCATAAACCTTAACTTGAAACTTAGTACTCATGTGTCCCTGTGTTATGGTCTTTCTAATTTTAATGTCAAATTATAGTTTTTACCCCAATTTTACGGTACACTGAACATAGAAAATGATAGTGCGAGTGGGGCATCCGTCATTCATGTTTGCATTTACTGTTATCTGCTTTTCTGCTTCATTAGTTTGTATTATCCACCACTGTATTCAGTGTATGTAAAGTGCGGATCCTAAAATCATTTTTACTGTATATGCCATAAATGTCTAATGTAGAATGATAAATAAACAGACGAACTTTTTTTAATTTTTGAAGAAAATGAAGAAAATTAGTTGAAATGTATATATTCAGAAATACATAATACTAATAAAACAAAGTAAGAGATGCGAGCGGGGTTTTATCGCGCATAAAGCCATCCAGCTGTGAAATATATACCAAAATAGGTGAATATTTAGGACATTTCACGAACAGATCGTGCAGGTGCTTTATAAATAACATGTAAGATGTTGTTGCAGTAAAAAATATTCATTTTAATACAATTATTAAAGTTGTGTAACGTAGAATATGTTTTGTCATTCAGTTTCTTCATATTTAACTAAATTCCACTATGATGATTTCGTAATGCTAGTCATGTTGACTGTCGAATAATGATACTATTCTTTCATTTTCACTGTGGAGCGAATCATTAGTATTGTATATGCGGTGCATTTTTACTGTATACTTTTATTTTTTTTTTTATCTATTACAGCTCATTTCTTTACGCATGTAGAGCAAGACTTTAGTTGATTTGCTTGCCTTTTTTTTTATTGTATAATCATTATGATAACACCCAATTTAATTCAAATATTAAAAATACAGGTTAAACTATGCCTATTCATATTGTTTAAAAATGTCAATCTTATTTACAAAGCTTGTATAAACAATTTTACAAACAAAGCAAGTAAACCAACCAAAGTTTTGCTTTACATGCATTAGGAAATTAGCTGTAAAGCCTTAATTTAGCCGACTTGCTCAAACAATAGATAAAGTAAGAGAAAGAAAGATTTGATAAAATTTAACTTACGGAGGAAAGTTTGGTTTTAAAACACTCTAATAAATTCAATAGAAATAACATTTATTTCAAATGTATTCAATTTAGTTTCTTATAAAGCGTATAGGGATCTTTATCCTTATTTTTTTATTCATTTCACCACTATTTACGTACATCTTTATTTTCCCGTTTAAAAGGTTTTACACTGGAGCCCTTTATAACTTGCTGTTCGGTGTGAGCCAAGACTCCATGTTGAAGACCGTGTTTTGACGTATAATGGTCTACTTTTATAAATTGTGACTCGGATGGAGAGTTGTCTCATTGTCACATACGACATCTATATATGGCTCAAAAACGAAACGAGACGGAATGAAAAGGGATAAAAAAATCCACGCTACTTTTTTAATATATTTATAATGGGCTTAATATGAGTCAAAATAGAGTAAAATAGTGGGTCGCATTTGGGTATAAGCGTCACGCCGGATTGCCGATTTTTTGCAAGCGTGACAGGTGAAAGTCAAATGATTGTGTAGTGAAAAACGGGAAATGAAGTCTAGCGGGACACGGATAATTACAAAAAAATAGAACTGCATAGTATAAGCGGGATACGGGAATCTGACAAAACAATAAGCGGAATACGGGAATCTGCCAAAACAGTAAGCGGGATCCGGGATCAGAACCCCCTAATGAGACGCCAGAATGAGATATTTTTGTATATTCATCCCATTGTTACAGTCATGCCTTCAATAACAAACGTATCCGATGCATGCATTTTTTTTTATATTTTTGGTCCCTTTTTCAATTTTGTGGTGTCCAAATTTATAGACAAAAGTCCTTTAATATAGATATTTAGAATTCGTTGACATGCTGATTCTAACCTTGTATCTAGTTTGGGGATTTTTTGCCTAGTTGCTGAAATAGCCCACATAGAGTTCCAAAGGGTTTAAAATCAACAAAAATGAATTGTAGCATGCATTTTGTGTACAATAACCCAAATGTGCATGGTTTTACCTCTGCGGTAGTATCCATTCGAGGATCTAGAATTTTTCATAAGTAGGGGCCCACTGACTGCCTAAGAGGGCCCGCTGCTGTCACGCTCCAGTGATTCCCTATATAAGTTAAAATCAAGGAGAAACGTAATCTGAAGAACACAATATGACATTTTGAGAATCGCTTTTGTTACAAGTTTGAAAAGCTATATATTTGATGAAGAATGAATGAGGAGTTTGTATTTCAATTTGAAAATACATGTATCATAAATCCTAAAGTCATCAAATAAGTTTTTTTTTCATTTGTTGCAAGTGCATTTATCACATAATTCTACAATAAAAATTCCTCGCATCTTTGAAAATTCTACATTAATAATGACTGCACTAACAGTGATAATTCATCGCATCTATAGTTAAAATGGATCGCTTTCAATAATCGATATGCTATATTATGATGCTTTTATAACACTTATTTGAACTTTAATGCTATGTTTGTATATTATAAAGACATATCACAATGAAAATATGTTAAAACTTAACTTAAAATCCTTTAACTTGATATTTTCAAAACGTAAACAAATACAGTTTTCCCATGATCCTTTATTCTACAATAGACATACCCGCATATAACAGTAAAAATGAACTAGCTGGATTCGCACTTTATATACACTGGTATTGGTACAACCCAAAATGGTTAAACGTCCATTAGTAAAATGTATGGTCACAATATCAATTACACAAGGGTGAAGATGGTTGTAAAAAAATACCTTTATTGAAAAATAGCTGTAACACTGCCTATTTTTGGAGGCATTGCTATTTTGCGTGTAGAGAAAATAATTAGTATTTACAGAGGAAAAATAGTAATATTTCAAATCTGGGCCTAAGAAATTATGTACACCCTTAATATAATATAATCTCAAATATTTATGATTTGACATTCATTCATGTTTACTTTTATTATTTTTTAAGAAAAGGATGATCGTAACATATTTTATGTGCTCCTAATTAGACTATGTGGACTTCGCTTTTCTAGTGAGCACTTCATCTGTTTATAAATTTGAATGATTCAGAATCCGATAACAAAACGTTGCATGCAAACTCTATGACGACCTACGAAGTCTTATGTTGTAGGACTATGTTTAAACTGACACGAACCCCACCTAACTGGGATGCATTCACTGAGGTGCGTCACTAAGTATTTTAGATATACGACAAAAACTAGTATTTGACAATGTCACAAGAGAGTGCTAAAGAACGAAAATGTGTGATATGGCATATGGCATATATATTATGTCCTTAGTCATGCATCAGTGATAAAGTTTGATATTACCTAACACAATAAGGGCCAAATCATGGTGGTGTCCATAAACATTTTTGAAAAGATGACTTCATCTTTACCATGAAAATCCGATGGTGTAATAGCTTCCATGCATGCAAGTCGCGATCTGTTCAGCGGAATTATAAGTCATTCCGTTGTCTCTTTAGTATTGTGGTGTCGGATTTTTGGTTGTTATCAATAAGAAGATGTGGTATGGGTGCCAATAAGATAACTCTTCATCCAAGTCGCAATGTATAAAAAGTTAACAATTATATGTCATGCGAAGTACGTATGGACTTCAACACGGAGCATCGGCTCACACTGAACAGCATGCTATAGAGGGTCTATAGAGGTCTGGGCTGGGATACCATGTTCTTTATATTCCAATTCATAGAGGATATCTTTGATGATACATATCACTTAATTCATGTCAACTCTCATCCATCTGTTCTTTCAGTAAGGAAAGTATAATTTGTTGGGAAAAAACCGTGTAATTACCAAACATAATACTCTGAACGTTTACATATCATATTAAATTAATAATATCCGTGTACTTACACGATCCATACAGTAAGTAAGTTAAAACTTGTCCATTAATATGAGATGATAATGATCTAATTACTCTCTATACGAGAACACACTTTCCTTATCACAGGACCTACAAAATTTAAGTGGTATTTTTCATGATGATCGAAAAGGAAGAGGTGACATACACCGTATTTGTATCTATTGCAGAGAGTTAAATGATATCATTGTAAAAGAATATAACCCTCTTACTTTAGTGTGTTTCACGTCACTGTTAGTGCATGTTCATTTTTTATTTGACTTTTTCGAATAGTTAGTCGACTATTGCCGGCTTTTTTATATCTACTGCAACCGGAATTTCTCGCCAAGTTACAAGGCTGTGCCTATAGCTTATATATGAGTATCACTTTAGTTTTTTTATTAGAATTATAAAATCCATGTTAACCTGAATTGATCACAAAAACTGATTGAAGAATGTGGCAAATGTCTTGCGCGCACACTATAAAGTTGTGTAAATATTTTTATTTGTAGAAGACTTGATTTTTATTTCGAGGAAGATCTAGGATATAATATATATATTGACCGTTAGTTATTTTCTTTACAGGGAAGACGTACCATAATTTAAATGTTCTCTCTATTCTTAATGTCGCATTACTATATAAACAGTCAACTTTTGTTACCTATCACACATACTGTTTAAACATTTTTATATACCTACATGTACAGCCTTTTGAATTGGCTGCCGTTAATCTTCATTCTTTAAATGGTTAAACGTACAGTTGTGTAACATAGAGTTAAAAATCAATGGTAATTTGAAATGCACAGAATTTAAATATTGACAAAGTAATGGTTTCTAGTGAAAATGTATGACAGAACTACCCTTTTACTTGATATTTGCGGATTTATAGCACTTTGTTCCGGTAAGAACTTTCAAAAGTAAATTAGTGTGATATACTAACCGAAGTTTGAATGAGTGAAGACAAATATCCACATAATAATTAGTTTCTTTTTTGGCTTTGCTCTGTGTACATGTCTTTTGTACATGAATCTAAAATGTTTGTGTTAAAATGAAAGGATATATATATTTTTTAAAGAATCTTTATCTTGTTTCTATGTCGATATTTCAAGATTTGCGAGTGTCCATATTGTATCTGTGTGTTTAAAGTACATATTCATATATCGAATAGATATGTATCAGTCTTAGTATGTGTGTTTTATTATTGGATTTCATTATGAAAATGTCATATCTACCCGATTATTGACTGTGGTAAACGTTAGTGATGCCAGAGTTGACATTTTATTTTGAAGAAGACTATGATAATTCATGTTGTGATTTTTATTCCACCTATCTGAGTCACTGACCCTTGAGGATGTAAACAATTTGAACACGAGAATAAAGCCAATAATCCAAGATTAAAACATTTAAATAACATATACCCGTTTGATTTAAGAACATCCTTCACAATTTTATTTTCATTATTTTGGCTATTTTTTCCAGGAGTATCAGCAGCAGATATAGATGGCGATGGGTATGATACAGCCGACAACACGATACCTGTTGTTATAATTAGTATACTGTCTGTTTTGATTTTGATATCATTGGTGCTGTTATGTGCAGGGGATTCCAATGTGCAACACAATGATGCAGGTAAATCACTCGGGCATTGTCAGATTTCATGTTTTCAAGCCCGGGATTTCGGGATCAGGGCCCCTCCGACCACCTCTCAAATGAGCCTTAGTCATTTATACGAGATTCAAATCCTACCATTGGCATGTTAATAGGGCTCCCAAAAGGAAAAGAACTGATGGATTGTCCTAGAAGCATATTTTATAAGAATAATAATGGTCTATTAATTTAGCAGTTTCATTTATTTCATGTTTGAAGCGGTGCATTTTTAATATAATGTGACTTTTACCAAAAAATGCATTGTAGCAAAGGGGAAGAATAATTGTGGTATAAGACCAGAAACACGAAAATAATTGAAGGAAACAAATAACGAACTTTGGAAAAAAAGGGAGAGGGCTTTTGATACATTATATGAAATTCTCGAGTCATAATATGATCTTTTACAAAAATTCATCCTACAATAGTTTTACAAGCTGTATATGCCCGCGATTTCGCGGGTGTGTTCTAGTTGTCAATTATCTAACCCACGTGATCTAACCATCGTAAAGCCATTATAGTTACTGAAATATGGACAATGCCAAACATTAAGATATATCGTTTAGTCAGTATAGCTAAAAAAAGTTAAAAACACTGACTATCATATGCAATCGGTGTAAAACACAAATGACGAAAACATTAAATCAAATCCAAATGACATGACAAATATCATTTTTTTAAAGCTAAAGTAACTTGTGCCATACAACTAAACAAGGGACAAAAGTTTTTCAGTCTATTTGACATTCGGTACTGAATGGTCAATGATAATGTATGTATTTTTGAAATATGTTAACTTAAAAATCACCGATCCTGTAATATGAAATTTATATTTATCTATGTGACCTTTATCTTGTACAAATGCATTTCATATTAAATACGCATCATTTACGTTTTTTATTGCAGGAAATACTCAACGAAAATCAATAACATCTCCTGAAAAAAAGAAAAACAATGCATTTCAAGAAATAGAACTTTCAAAACCGCGTAAAATTAACAACGCACACATAACTAGTGCACACAATGATATAAACAAAAAATCGAGTAATCTTCAACCAAAAGGAAATGATTGGCCACCACTGAACGACAGAAAAACGTCCTTAGAACATCGGTCAAACGATACAACAAATATGACACATGTAAAACAGGAGGCGTCAATATTGGTGGTGGAGGATAATACAAACAAAGCATCTACAAGTTATCATAATGAAAATGTAAACAGCGAACTACGATTTTCTGGCGGAAGGTTTCAGGATGCACAACCGAACACCCAAGCAAGAACACGTTCAATCAGTGAGACACCAGATAGTCATATAGGAAGTATGAACTCAAACAACAGTAGTTCGCAAAGGGAAAGAATTAACACCATTAACAGACAAAATCGTGAGGACACTGCTGATGATATAGGTTATCATAGTGATTTTTCTAGAAGTATTAAACCCGACACAGAATCAAATCCTTTGAGTACATTTAGGTCATCTCAGCCACAATCAAACCCGAGGTCTGCAACAACAGGCTATGGCGTAGACGATGATGATGTCATCGAGACGTATCAAGATGACGGAGAGAGTATAGATTGGGACTGATTATATTTAAAACTACGTCTTTCTTTTAAGTTATTTGATGTAGCGCAGCAGGTCTGTGTTTCTGTCTCTTTTGTTTTAATAAAACACGTTTTTTTTTTTATGTTCTAACAAATATTTTTTGTGGTTTATTTCTAAATTCGGAAGTAAATTTACTACTTAACATATATTCTTCAGTATTGAGCAAAACTTAAATGTGTTTTTTTCGAATTCGACAGTTTCATCACATGTATTTATGCAAAACTTTAGCTTACACAGAACACCATGCTGGTCAGAATATAAAAGAATGTGACAAAGTTCAGAAGAAAGTACAAAATGTAAGATAACAAAAATATCGAACTCCATGGAAAATTCAAAACGAAAAGACCGTTATGCGAACAACCAAAAGATTTTAAAGGCGACATATTAAACATTTTTGAAATATTAGAGATTTATCAAGCACAGCAAAAATTGTCTCTGAAAAAAGGCTGATTTAAACGTATGTGAAACCGACTACAGAATTTCAACAGCTACTGCATTCAATATTACAAAAATCAAATCTTTCACTGTGTTGAATTTTGGTGTCGCTTGATTATAAGACAGAGAAAACTCCATATTTAAAAGAAAACAGTCACATACGAAGGTTGACAGTGGCGGATCCAGAACTTTTCCTACGGGATTCCCTATACAATCAACCAAATTTTTCCCACGAAAGGGGGACCCGCGCCCCCCCCCCCCCCAGCCCCCCTGGATCCGCCTATGGTTGAGACAAACAATATATCATGGCTTACAAAGTTATATATAAAACTCGGGCAGTGGCTAGTTTGCCAGCGCCGGCAATACAGAAAATGTGCTATTTTGTGGGCTCTACTAAAACATTATGTGGCGAATCAATCCTAAATTCGGCAAAATAGCAGATCGTAGGATATTTTCTATTTTGCCAGCCAAATAGCCACTGCCTTATATCAGTAAACCCCGCATATAACCGGGAATTAATTAAGAGGCACATATAATACGTAAATATATTATCAAGTATAGTCCCTCCCACATGTGAAAACAGGTAAAAATTACGTGTATTAAATTAGTCAGTCACTGATGATTACCCATAATTGATCATGATTTGTATAGACACAGCATTACTGTACAGATATAACAACATGACATTAAAAATTGAAAATACCATAGCACGATAAAAAAAAAAACAGCAGTTAGTAATCATCAAAAGTCGGATGGATAACGCTGTTTTTTTGTTTTTTTTAATTAAACTGTTCGAACTCGATTCGTATTCATATATAAATTTTGAACACAAATTCCATGTTACTGTCCCCTTTCTTAATAGAGCCTTTTTAAGTATATTTTTGTAGTAGAGTGGGGCGCTCATATTCGCCGTGGACACAATTTCGCCGTTTTATGATTTTGAGGTGTAAAAACTTCAAAGGATGGCTGAAATGGCAGAAATATGCCGATAAATGATATTTTTATAACAAATATGATTATTTTTGAAAATGAGACCAAATGTCGGTACTTACCGCAAAGGACCGAAAAACGGACTACGATTTTCAGCCAATTTCTTGAATGAAAAAAAAAATTTCAAAGAAGTATTTCTTAGTAATTCTTTGACTGATTGCCCTAAATTTCAGTTTTTTTTACACCTTCCAAGTGTCTGCTATTCATCTATAATGAAATTTATTTGATAAATATTGTTTAAAGCTGCAGTTATTTGGTTTTAAATAGATGTGTAAAAACGGCGAATATGTGTCCCCCGTTGACAACAAATCAGGAAATTTCAAACACCCTTTAATCCAACTTTTCAGATGATTTTTCTCAAAACAAACACGTTTTCAAGCTAAAAATATTTTGCATTTGAAGTTATCTTCATATAGAAATGTCAGTATACTTCAAAAACATAAAGACCTGAACATAAACTGAAGAAAACATGGAAAGATATGGCGAAAATGAGCACCCCACTCTAAGTGCAAACGTCCTTGGTGCAAACATGTCGAACTGAGACCAGGGGCGTAGCTAGAAAGAAACGATGTGCAAGCACTTTTATGCAGAAAAATGTGGTTTTTTTTTTTTCGGTTTTCGGTCATAGGACGGTTAAAAGAGGAGCTCATATGTAGATAAGACTTTTGAAAAATTTATGAATATAAAACTATTAATAAATCTTCTGAATATAGTAATACATAAACAACACATATTTCGATACAGAATTTACTCAAAATTGTCCAAAATCTGCTCTTCGGGTCTAGGCAGAAACAAACTTCTCAGGTTAGGGGAAGGGTTGTGATCCCGCTAACTTGTTTAACCCCGCCACATTATTTATGTATGTGCCTGTCCCAAGTCAGGAGCCTGTAATTCAGTGGTTGTCGTTTGTTTATGTGTTACATAAAATTGAGAATGGAAATGGGGAATGTGCCAAAGAGACAACAACCCGACCATAGAAAAAAAACAACAGCAGAAGGTCACCAACAAGTCTTCAATGTAGCGAGAAATTCCCGCACCCAGAGGCGTCCTTCAGCTGGCCCCTAAATATTTGTTTTTCGTTCATTTTTTTATATAAATAAGGCCGTTAGCTTTCTCGTTTGAATTGTTTTACATTGTCTTAATTATCGGGGCCTTTTATAGCTGACTATGCGGTATGGGCTTTGCTCATTGTTGAAGGCCATACAGTGACCTATAGTTGTTAATGTCTGTGTCATTTTGGTCTCTTGTGGACATGCAGTTGTCTCATTGGCAATCATACCACATCTTCTTTTTTTATATTCTCTATTACTTAATTTGTCAATATTCACACTGAAATCCTGATGAATATGCAGTAATGCTAGTGACTGTCATTGTTTATTGTTGATCGTACATTTGTTTTCAACATACGTAGTACACTGATAGATCCCCATGGTAGCACTCTCGAGATGTTATAAACCATCGTACGTGTTTGGCATAGAGCGACCTCCCAATTGAATTCGTTAAAATTACATGCCAGGTCAGTTTCGTATGTCTCAGACAATGTTGAGATTTGTTCATTTGTTATATTTCTTACCTTAGGATTGCCTACAACAATAAGAAGCAGATACAGCGCAAAGAGGCAATTTTCTGATAATACTAGACGCCACTCCACTCTTCAGTTCCCTTATCATATGGTCTATGAACGCAAAAATTAATGAGACTTTCCAATACTGTTTTGGCGTGTTTGCAGGGTGATTGGCTCCGGTAGTCTGTCGACCACATCGCCTCGGTATATGTTCAACGATATCGAAGGGTTCTGATTATTCTAATGCCGATTGGTACATCTCATTCCAAACTGATAAACCGTACACTGTAAAATGTGCTCCAAAACTACATATCTATTACAAATTCAAATCTTGTAAAAGATACAAGTTACTATCCGATTTTGTCATAATCTCCAATAAAACTTTTATTTTGAAATCAAATGCCGTTAATTAATGATATTTCATCAATAAAAAAAGTTACAACATAGGTGTTTCCTTTAACATCCAATTTATAAATTTGTATTTTGCCATTTTTTTTTTGCATGTCGAATCGATGTGCACGGAACTGCGTGTTAGCGCCTGGAGACTATTATATTATTATGAGGTACTAGAAATCCATTGGTAGATATATGTAAGAATTCAGGAATCGAATATAATATTGACAAAGTTGACTTGTAAACATCTGCATTACTAGTCCAAATAATTATGACGTCTGGCAAGGCTACCTTAATTTTTTTATTTTACGTTGTAGGAAGGCGTCCCAGAAAAAAATAAAATAGCCCTGCAAGACGTCATAATTATTTGGACTACTGCATTACTAGATAAACTTTGTGCTTCTTTGCTAAAACCAGAGACATATATACACATTTTTGTGATATAGGTCAACTGTAATAAAGAAATTCAAAACTGCATAGAAACCTACAAAGGGTCTGGGACTATTCATGTATGAAATACTAAAGAACAAATGTCAAATGCATCAACCCCCCTCCCCCCCCCCCCCTCATTATGACATTTTTTGGAGGGGTGGGCTTCCCTTTGAGGTCTGACACACAAAGTTCTTAGACCTGAAAGTTTTATACATACAGTTAAATATAGTGCATATAACTACTGATCATGTTTATTATTGAAATATGCAGGGGCAACAACTCTTTCCGGTTGCAGGTCCAGTTGAAGTAAAATAAAATAAAAAAATCGAAAATTTCAGATTTTTGGAGGCAAACCACCTTATTTACACTTGGTATACCCAGATCAGTTTCACCCGAACTTAGAACTATTGTTAGAAATATTTACACTGGGGTCCACACTCGAGTCATGCTTCAGTGATTCCCTATATAATCAACCAAATTTTTTCCACAAAAGGGCGGCCAGGGTCTCCCCCCAGGATCGGCCTATGCTTGGATGCATCTATTAGAATCTCTCATCATCCATGAGGTCAAGAAAAAAAATGAAAAAACAACAAAATTAACACTTTTTGCACATTAGGACATTGTGGTAAGTAGAAGATGCCTGCGAAATCACTTTACAATTGTGTTTTAACAAAGAGTTCTAAAATTTTGTCGGCAGTTGGTCTCTGAATTT
Source organism: Mytilus galloprovincialis (assembly GCF_965363235.1). Lineage (NCBI taxonomy): Eukaryota > Metazoa > Mollusca > Bivalvia > Mytilida > Mytilidae > Mytilus > Mytilus galloprovincialis. Next base: position 49,981,724 of record NC_134840.1, on the reverse strand, counting down.
CTATAGTTTCTCAAAAATTGACATTTTCTGTGGAATAAAGAATGTTTCAAAGACAAATGTCGGAAGTACAAATGTCGGAAGTACAAAACACTACATGTATACGTCATATCACAAATATTTCCAACTTTGTATGGTTCCATAGGGGTTATGGCTCAATAAAATCGTTTCTTTCTTTTGTAGTACATTGTATAGATATATTGGTAAACCGTATCTTCTTTATATTTAATTTGTTGTATTTTTGTTTTTGTTTTTTTTATAGTTTTAAAGCTATATATGCTTGATGTTATGGAGATAAGCAAGAGTTGTTTCCCCTTGATCTTGGAAATCTTCATATGCTTTCAGAAAATTGTAAGTTACAAAACAACCAATCACAAACCATCATTTGTTTATAGACCATAATGTTTTTATGCGTTTTGGTTAATTTGATCTGATGTACTATATGAAAATTACATAACTATTTAAAGTATAATAACTTTATCATTGATCTTCTTTTATTTATGTACTTCTACATATATTTAGAAATTAAAAAAATCCAAATCAGAAATTTGAAGCTATTTGTCATGAAATAATACATTCATTTTTTTTTTATATGAAGTGATGATTTTAACTTGATACTCGTCAGTTTATTTATATTAATTTTAAAAAACAAAGATTTATAGAATTTGTGTAGCTTATTTTCTTGATTAGAATGATCAATTGATTTAAAGACACTAGAAATTAGTTAAAATAGGAATTTTAAATTTTGAATTTAAGTTTATATATGTAATTTGAATCTTTTCAATGGATTGATTTACATGTGTATTAACTTAAATCTATTGATTTGAATGATTCTGATAGAAATAAGCCGGCATATTTTATCATTGTATATATCCGTGCAGTTTTATATAGCAAGATTTCATCAAAGAAATTTAATACAAATATTTATTACTTCTAATCATTACCCAATCAAATATGTTGCATTGATCCCCAAAATTGAACAATTAGTCCAGATTACGACAGATTAAACAAATAACCATAACATAACTTGTGGTAAGGCACATGCTTATAAATTAATAGTTAGAAATATTTGGAGATTTAGATCTAATTTTCGTTGTAGTTTAAAAATCTTGACAATGGATAATCTTTGATCGGCTGGAGATTGTCTAATTGGATTGAAGTACACTATGGCTGAATTAGACCCGTTGTTCACTGTTGGTGTGAAATGAAGTATGCCGTAAGTTTTTTGTTTGGTAAAAGTTTACTTACATAGTATGTCCCTATTGTCTTTTGTCTCAATTGTTTGTATGAAAGAGTTTATTGCATTTAACGTTAGTGAAAAGCTTTGTGTTAAGCAAGTCAAAACTCATTGAAATACTCCTAAGAGAGAATTTTGCATTTAGACACGACTACTGGATTCACAATGTATGTATAATTTCTTAAGCTATTTATAAAGGTTTGATATCAATGAATGTATTTATCTCATTTATATTTTAATATACCTTCCTAGTTTAGAAAATTTTACTTATACTTTAGATGTAAACAAATCAGCCAGAACTAAATTTTTCAGTTTGTGAAATAAATAAATGAGACTTGATCGTATATTAATATTATATATTTTAAGAATAATTGAGTATGCATTCTTGCATAGCCACATTATTAGGGTACATTTAGTATCAATACAGGTGCTGTTAATTGTTTATATATCAGAAGGTACGGTTTTATGGGATTGTTTTATCTGTAATCTTAAAAGTGTGACCACAAATGGGAATTTGAACATTTATCAAGAAAGAAAAAAAATCAAATTCGATTTGGATTTTTGCCATTGATTTTTAAAATTTGTTGAAAGGTGAGTAGCAATTTCTGTTATATTAGAAATCTGATATTTTATAAAACACTTGAGTTTTCATTTTTGTCTAAACAGGATTGACAGTCCTCTATGAAGCATTTATCATTATCAGCTGCAATTTACTGATTGTATCCTGAAATCTGCAAACTACTGTAGAGATAGATTTTAGATTTATTTGTGTAGTGAACAAATATCTTCTCCTGGTATCAATCATGCTTCTGTATTGGTAGTGTATTTTAGAGTTCTCTAGATGATAAACAGCAATAAAAGCACCATTTCTTTGAAATGTTGTATAGCCTAGTATATAATGAAATTGGTGTCTATTGTACATCTTCTCCATATTCTCTTTTCTCTATGTCAGTTGGTTTACTTATTATTCATGGGACTATCTAGATTCCAAATAGTCATGATGTGGTTCATACGTGTTTCTGAATTCTCGTTTTTTATATAGATTAGACCGTTTGTTTTCCTGTTTGAATGATTTTACACTAGTCATTTTGGGGCTCTTTATAGCTAGCTGTTCCGTGTGAGCCAATGCTCAGTATTGGAGGCTGTACTTTGGCTATAATGGTTTACTTTTACAAATTGTGACATGGATGGAGAATTGTCTCATTGGCACTCATACCACATCTTCTTATATCTATAATCAATTGGATTTTACATTTTGTTTTTTCTTACATCAGACTGATGGTTTTCTCATTTGAATTGCTGCAGTGGATGTTCAGTCAAGGCCTTTGATAGATGACTAAAGGTAATGGATCCAACTAAATGTTGAAGGTAACCTATCTCTGCTTACATCCACATAAATTGGACTTTGGTTGATAGTTGTCTCATTTGCAATCATGTCACATCTCCTTATTTTAATATATCAATCAATTGCAGATATATGAATGAGAAGGCTACTAAAGTTTACTCCTCCTGTCCAACAAGATTACCTTGAACTTTCCATCAATTAGCTTGTAGATGAAATGAGCTGACTTAATGTCAATAAGTGTCTAATACTTCTTAGTTTTTCCTATATGATTATATATAAGTGTCTACCTATAATTCTCTCAACTCAATCTATAGCCAATTATTTTGGGAAAATATTTAACAAATTACTGAACAAGTAATAATGATATGAGGCAAAATCGACAATCACTTTATAATGTTAGAGTGATTATCGGCTACAATCAGACCTCTTGTGATACAATACCTTATTGATGACATTTGAAATTTTCACTTTTGAATGTTACAGGTAGAAATCAGCTGATTACACACCTGTGTAGATCACTGTAAAAGTTTATTTACTGTCAGAATTATTGATTTATAACTTATAACCTGTTAAAGTGTTAAAGAGTTATTGTCCAATGGAAAATAATTTAATGGTTTGTGTCATCATAATATAAATTGGTCCTGAGACTGAATTGTAAGTAGTTTTTAAATCTTTGTCATGTAAAGTTACCGCACTTTGTAGTTTAGGTGCCTCAAAATCTACACAAGATTTTTTTTATGATTTTATATCTAAAATTTGGAAAAAATATTTTTTAGTTCAGCTGTTTTTCCCCCAAAAAAACATTGTTAAGGACATTAGATTTGTGTTTTAATTGTTTATTGCTAATCTTTTCTCAATGATATTTCAAGTCAATTTTTCATTATGAAAAGAATTAAGTTACTGAGAAATGAAAATATTGATTTTTTATTTGGACTTCTTCAAAGTGTCTGTGAAAAAAGTGGGGGATATACTGTTTTGCCTCTGTCTGTCCATCCATCTGTCAGTCCATCCCTCCCATGAATATTTTCGTCGCATTTTTCTCAGGGACTACTTGACAAGGATTTCTGAAATTTGGTTCCAGGGTTTATGTAATTCAGTTATACTGTGTGATGCGTTCTCAGATTCTTCAGTTATACTGTGTGATGCGTTCTCAGATTCATCACTCAACAACTTCCTGTTTACTGAACACTTGTATCATTTTACAAAAGATAGCCAAGTTTTTTCCATTCCTTGGCGTTCTTAGTCCCTCTTGTCCTGTGCTGTTGTGAGCTTTGCAGTGTCTGACTAAAATATCTTCTCTGTAACTGCTTGGCTGAATGTAAATGGACTTAAACTGGTTGATCCTTAGTGTGTAAAATACTATTGGGAATTAATCCATCAGCAAATATGGCCACTGTTGCTGAAAACTGACCAAAGGGGTCAACATAGATTGATAGTTTATATCTCTTAAACTATCAGAGAAATAGAAAAAAAAGCTCATCATCTTCAAAAATGATCAAGCAACCCCATTATCTTCAAGTGTTTCTGTTGAATATGTCAATTCTATTAGAGTTATTGCCCTTGAATGATGAATTTTACTCTTTTTTTTTTAAATTTTGCAAATATCTTTATTACTGTTATAGAAAAAGACTTATAAAGTAAAAACAATTTAAGAGGGAAGATCTACAAATATAAGGTCAAACATAGCTTAAATTTGTATTTGACTTCTTGTGTGAGTTAGTGTTCATAAATGATGAATCTCTAGAAAACAATAAACAGCATAAATGATAAACAACACAAGATCTACAAAACAAGTCAAATCTTACTGAAATTGGTGACTGAACCATTAGGAAATATTTTTTTTTTGGCAATTGCAGAACTGCCAACTGTACCTATTTGCAGAGGATTTCCCAGGCTCCAAAATGGAAATTTTGAAAGAGCAATTTTGTCCACAATTTTATTCAAAACAATTAATTTTTTAAAGGGCTGCAGGCTTGCAAAATTTATGCAGAAACCAAAAAAAAACAGATTAAAATGTATTTGAAGGACCCCTTGAATTAGATTTTGTAGGACTGAAAGAGTCATAAAACTATGAAACCCCCATGCGCATTTTGAAAAGTTGGCAGGTATGCAATTGTCTTGAAAGACAATCTCTACAAGAAGAAGAAGTGAAGGGATATATGACTTTTTCATTTTTGTTGGAATTGTTCTGGCTGCTGTGAGCCTGTAGTCTATTTATTTTTAAAGGGGGTGTAACTTGTAATATATCTTAAAAATAGTTTTACTGTTATAATACTCCTCAAGTCCAAAAAGTATAACTCAGATAAGAATTCAAATAGAGAATTAAGATTTTCGAAGGATGTTTAATCATTCAAAAACTAATCCACACATGTGTTAATATTAGTAAATATGAAATTAAAATGTTCTTAATAGATAAAATATGTAGTGTTTTCCATATTACAGTCAAATGATCCAAACCAAAATCTTGTACATACATTCAATTCTTTGGTAAAGACAAACAATTAGAAATCATGTAAGAAAGCTCCTTTAACTCAAAAGAGCTTTTTATGAAATATAGAATTCAAATTGATTGAATATGGTTAATATTTCAAAAGATGAAAGATGAAATAAGATATTGCTATTTTTCTTAATGCATGTATGAGTGATTGAAGAGTACTGTTACATATAAATTCAAAACAGCTTCAATGTCAATCCATTGTTCCAACAAAAAGAAAATCGAGATGGCTGCCAAGTTAAGTTTATATGCTTGTATGAATCAAAGTTTGTGATAGAAATAGGCCCATTTTTTATTAATTCACACCATGAAATAATATATATTCAACACTTTAGATCCCTCAATTTTCAACATAAAACATTTTCCTAACTTTTATTTGTAAGGAATTATTGATCTATACATGCTATATTCAGGTCATATTGTTATCAAATTGCTTTGAAATATTTTGAAATTATCATGGATCTTGGTGATGGATTTATTAACAAAATCAATAAATTAAATTAAAGTACATATTTGATTGTCCTTGTACAAAAATATAATGGTGAAACATTACTTTATAAAGTAATATTTATACTTCTCATTTTGCAAGTATTTGTAATTGGTCATAAAAAGTAATAATATGAATATTTTGCTATAAAGTGAAAGAAAATAATTTCAAATTAACTTTGAAATTTAAAATACTTTTAGTATTTAATTATCTATTTTAGGGATCTTTTCTCTTTGAAAATCATCAATAAGTACTTTGTCATCAAGGTGATTTTACCTGTTTTTATCAACAGGTGAAAGAGACCATCATAAGTACTATAGAGATAGCAAAATGTGCCCATTGTAGTATAATTGAATAGTTTAAGTACTCCATTGGATTTTGATTGTCTGGATTAAATCGACAATAGCTAGGTACTAGTGTCTTATTTTATTTGTTTTTCTTTTAAAATACTAGTCTTTAAAGAATTTAAACATAATTTGATATCACTTTTGTGACAGTTTATTGAATTGAAGTCTATCACATGTACAAATGGTTTATATAAGGTCGGTAATACTTTTAAATTCGTTTTTTAAAGTTTTTGAAAGGGGAGGGACAAGTTCAGTAGATTACTGGAGTTAGTAAGGAAATAATAAATCTGGAATGAAAATCTGGCTTGAAAATTGAAAAAAAAATCTTTAATGCCTAGGTTAAACCTTGGCACCCAGAAATTGTAACTTAAAAATAGGGTCAAGACTAAATCCTTAGAATTTGGAGCTGAAAAGGGCAAGCAACTTATAATCTGACACTAGAGTATCAACAGTAGATAAAAGTGAAAGTAGGCAAGTATTCCTAAATTTGAGAGCTATCTATTAATCAATTTTAGGGATATCTTATAATGATTTCATTTTACATTACTGTTAGTTCATGAAATAGAAGGAGTGTACTACAAAGTTCTAAAGTAGTTTATTTTAAACTACTTAAACTGTACAACATAAATTTAAATACATGTACATGCACACAAAGTATAGTTCACTGAAAATGTTGGAAGTCTTTAGTAAATATTCAGAACAGAAACTGAAGAGGGATCAAAAGTTCAAATCAAATTGTCAATAAATAGAACTTCTTTTGACTTAAAAAAAGACCTGTACCAGCATTTAGTTATTTTATACATTGCAAAGTAAAGCAGTTTTGTAAATTTTTTAGCAATCATTTTTAGAATTTAATAAATTATGCCTTACTTCATGCAGCAGTTTTTTTTAAAGTATTGATTCCAAAAAAAGGAGACCATTTTCAATGATTTTGTGATTCTTAAGGTCTTCTTTTTAAAGGACTTCAGGCTAATTGAGATTTTTTTAAGGATCAAAATAGTGTTTTTATTGAAATTTGACTTGATCAAACCTTTAATATACTTAAATGAACTGTTTACCAATAGATCCCTAGAGAGTTTTGAATAACTTCAATGATGCTAGTCAGAGTTTCATCTGATTGTTAGTAGCATTGATTAATATGAGATTTACCTATGTCACATTTACACAGGGTTAAATGAATATTGTATTCTATATGTTTAAAACAGTTTGTGTTATAGTGAATTTTATTTTGCAGGAAGATAACTCATCAAGGAGTAAAATGACCAACAGTTCAGATACTACTTCCTTCTCTACTACAGATCTATAAAGTAAGTACTAAAGACGCAAATACAACTTGTGTAATAAGTGTCCGTATTTTGAACAATAACACATTGTATTTTGAAGGCATTTATGGTTGGATTTTAACAAACCATATACAAATGTATTGAAAGACACAGAATTGTCGAAGTAAATTTTGGTTATTTGGTGATAATTTTTTTACAATTTTTATTTAGTTGCATGTAGTGCAAACTTCCATACAAAAATTAATGCTTTTGTATCATCTTAAATACAAATGCTTTGCCACAAAAATATGACTATTGAGTCAACCAATAAATCTGTGACAGTTCTGCTTCTGTTGTATCAAGTTGATTAAAATCTACCCAGAAATGACCTCACAATACTTTTTTTCACAAAAAAAAGTTCTATGCCAGAATATGTGAAAGATCTATTTATATTATGTCCATGACAAAGCCTACAGATATGCTCTTTAAGACTTCTGAATTTATTTGTACATACTTGTCAAGGAAAACATTGTTTTGATTTTGCCTGCAATGGTTCCGCTATTGAAAATAAATCAAATTGTTGTATCTGTATTCCATAATTACTCTTACCTTCTTCTTCCCACTTAAAATTGCACTGGTGCACCAGTTTATTTTAGTGTAGGCATCACCATGGACCTAAACTTATATGATATAAGTTAAAAGACCTATGACCAATTGCAATATTTTTAGAAAACCTGATTGAGTGTTTTATTACAGACCTTATTCAGCTAAACACAATTAAATTTACTTTTTCTTGTAGATGTAATGGATACAGATGATGAGACTGAAGTTTACTTACATCAATTAAAGGAAGTGTTTGATAGCTGTGATTCATTTGATAAAGGATATTTAGATAAAGACGAATTATTAAAACTTTGTTATAAATTACAACTTGAGGAGCAGGCAGAGGCTATAGTAGATTATTTAACAGAAGATACAGATGAAGCTAAGGTGATTATAATATTACTTTCTTAATGCTATCGCTAGTAGAAAAACACAGGAAATGGGGTATCCATCCATGACACGAAATCACTACATGCACAGCAAAAAATAGAACATGAAAAGCATAAGAACAGCTCTTTTATAACTGTTCATTGTCTCAACGTCACAGAGAGGCCTTCAACCCAGAGCAAAAAAAAATTTTCACTTCATAGCAAGTTTATGACAGCCCTAGCATTGGCTTGAGTGGAATTCATAGACCTGTATTCAGATAGAATTAAGTTAGTTGTATACTACTGAAAACCTATAGCAGAAGAATATTAGAAAATAACAGACTAATTTTTGTTCATGTTGATGGTAAGAATTCATGGCAATGCAGCATGACTTTATGAAATCTTTTGAAAAAAACTTTATGACATAAATTGGAATGCACAAGTTCTTTTCCCTTATATACATTTGTGTTTTCAAGATGGGGTAAAAGTGTGAATTTGTTAGATTGCATATGGAAAATTAATTTTATTGAATTAAACATTCCCGTAAAGGCAATATCTTATTCTGATTAACCGAAAACCTAGTTGTCCACATTTGAGCATGTAAGGCACAAGGTACTACTACTTGTTAATTAATGATATTGTAGTCAAGTGTTTTAACACATTACAATCACCTATGGTCCGGTTTTGTAAAGTAATATTCACAAAATTATCCCCCAGCAGAGATACCTTTTGAACTCAAAGTCTATTTGTTTCTCTCTTATGACACTCTTTAATAAAAACAATCAAGAATTGCTTTAAAATCTTCTAAGTGATAGAGGCATTATAAATGTTTCTTAAACTGAAAACAGCAGGCATTTCAACTTCTAAATTGAATTGTTATGTCATAACTTCTTAAATGAATTAATATTAAATGATTCTATTTGTTTTAGGATAAATATCAATTGCTAATTTCAGGACAAGGGTACTTCTTGTTATAATTACTGATTGGATAGTTCAAAAAGTATGGTCTTGTGTTCTTTTGAGTTATATTCCATCAGTTTAATACAAAAAATAAAAAGAAAATATAAAGAAAAACATGATGGTATTTTCAGCTTATGATAAAATTTGATATTTTTACAGGTTACCTTTGAGGCATTTAAAGAAAATTTTGTAGAAATCTTATGTCAGTCTACCATAGAACGTGTAGTTGAAGGAGATAAAAATGATAGTAACAGTCTTAATGTAGATGATGATGATAGCGAAGAGGAAAGCGAGGAAGAAACTGATGATGAAGATGAAGATGATGGAGATGATGAGGATGAAGTAATAGAGGAAAAGATCATTAGTGAAGATAACGATGTTGAAGGGTCAGATGGCAACCAGCTAGGTAGTTTTTATTATAATTTTTTTTTTTAAATGTATTGCTGAGTTGCTGTCTTGCTGAGATTTACCACATTTCTTAATAGTGGTGAATGTTTAAGCTACTTTTTGATTTATCAGACATTGAATTAGGCTGATATCCTTTCTTCTTTCTAAAGTTTTAGAAGTTTGACATCAGTGTTATTAGAATTGAAGAAGAATTGAGTTTTAGCTTCAGGAATTTCATTTTTATTTAGATGAAGGATGTCACATAAGGAGACTCTCTGTTGAATAAGAGTACACAAACAATTTTCTAATATTTTTAATTCTCATCAATATGTAATAAAATAATATTTTTCTTTTTTAATTTGTAATATTGTCTCCAAAATGTGACCAATTCACAACCAGTGCAGCTTGAAATTTTCTATGTTAACACAAAAAAAATGCTGGATAAGTTTAATTTTGAACTTTTGAAAAAAAATTGTGTTGTCAGTGTTGTTAAGAATGTTACCACACAAGTGTTGTTTCTATCAATTATGTCTTTTTATAATTCAATTTCTTTCTCAATTTAGATATATTGTAAATTTTAAATAATAATTTGAAGGAAAATTGACTATTTGAAGTATGTCTGATAATTGTTCAGACACCATTCATATGTTATATACTGAGCTGAAGAGTAAAACTGGTGAAAATATTTAATTGAAATAAATTTTTAAATGTCTAGATTTACAAAATGAAATCAGCATTAAGAAATATGGAAGAAAGTCCAAACCCCTGAGTAAAGAAGATTTTGAGGAGCTGAATATTCCAGACATAGAAGGCAAAGCAAACAAAATTGTGAAAGGCAAACCACCCATCAAGCCGAAAAAACAAGTAAGAATTCTTTATGTTGTTCTTGTATATTTATATCCTATTGAAGTCACAAATAAATTTTATGAGAGCACAAAGGTAAGACTTTTGAAATTCTATGGATTCATTTATTTTAGTGGATTGAGGAAAAATAGGTGTTTTGTGGATATTTGATATTTTGGTTTTGCCAAATTCTGCATACAAGCCAATAGAAAATTTGTACTTCGTTGAACATTTACCAAAGAAATCCAAGAACATTGGTATCAAAATAAAAATAAAATGAATCCACAATAGTCTATAAAGGGTATAGAATTATCAGGACTATTTTGATTTGCTGTGTTGAAATGTAACTGATATCATTGAACATTTGTATTGGTGGAAATGGAATATTTGAATTTGACCATAGCATGATTTTGAATCCCTATGTAAATATTGGCTGAGAAAAATATATATGTTGTGTGGGTATGGAATTACAATTGATTGAAATGATGAATGCCCTGAAAACAAATTTGTGATCAATTTTTATTTGACTACATTAAAACTTAAATTTATCTGTTTTCAAAAAATTTGTTTACCATTTTTATTGAGGAATTTAGCATATTTCCGAGGACACTTTACACTGATTTCATTTTAACTCTAGACAAATGTTTATCTATTTTATTGCGAACCCTATCATAGTTTTCCATAGATTCACCTGCAAGTTACCTGTCCATTTAAACTTTTGTAAGTTCTACTGTCCCATTGAACAAATACAACAGGTATTGTTCTCTGTATAGTTTATTTGATGGGACCTTTAAATTTCTTCCAAGAGAAATCTATCACTCATTGATTAATTTACCTGAGTAAAAAAAAATTCTTCCAAATAAATGAAAATACACTTGTAATTGTTCAATATACCCTGGTTGTTGTTTTTTACTCTTCATTCAAAACTTCTTTTTTTTTATGAAAGGATGTCAATAGTGTATTTATTAGGATAGAAATCAATATAATAGATGCCCAAGGTGTATGAATGGGTGTTTTTTGTTTATTTTTTCAAATTCTGTAAACCAACTTATTTTCACAAATAGTTATTCATTTCAACTTATTCCTTTTATAAATGTTGATTTCTCAGCAATGTACCTGAATAGATTAATAATTTTCTTGCTGTTTTTATGTAAGGGAAGACCAAAAAGTAACATTTGTACAATGATTTATTTGTACTCTTATTTTATAAAATCACTGTTATTTTACTTTTGACCATAAAAGAGCTGCAATATGTGATGCAGTTATAGATGGAATAACGCTTGAAAAATCTGAGAACATTTTTAAACACTGTGGATATATTCATTAAAATTATCTCCCCTGGTTATAGTTGAGTCTGACTGTTCATGTATTATGTAGTTCTTTTGATTCATACAAAGTGCAAATTTTGCATTGGATACATTATTTACACATTACATCAATTTAGATAAAAAAATATTTTAAGAATTACATGATTAATTTGATTAAAAAAAAAACGCTTTAATTTTGCATCTTGAATAATTTTGAAATCTTGAAAATGACTTTGAAATTTATTTTGCAAACTAACTTAAATAAATAATAGCAATGCACACTTAATATTTTAATAATTACATGATTAATTTGATTAAAAAAAAAACGCTTTAATTTTGCATCTTGAATAATTTTGAAATCTTGAAAATGACTTTGAAATTTATTTTGCAAACTAACTTAAATAAATAATAGCAATGCACACTTGGCTGAGATTCATTTTACTATCATAAATACTGAAGTATGAACAAACTAATCCCCCCTTAGACAAGCTTACCCTCCTATAGGTTATAAGCTTAAGGTTAATTATACAAAAGTTTGATCAGAAATCAACTTTTAATTTTTGAATCAGTGTTTATATTGAAACTATTAAAAATGTATTATTGATATTGAATAAATACAATGCCACATGCAGTTTTGCAGGAGTTCTTATTTATTATTTGTACATGTATATTAATCATTGACAGTTCAATTTTTTGTTCAGGTAAATTAATCAATGAGTGATAGATTTCTCTTGGAAGAAATTTAAAGGTCCCATCAAATAACTATACAGAGAACAATACCTGTTGTATTTGTTCAATGGGACAATAGAACTTACAAAAGTTTAAATGGACAGGTAACTTGCAGGTGAATCTATGGAAAACTATGATAGGGTTCGCAATAAGTGTTATTATTCAATCATATTTAGGAAAATCATTTACTATCCCTTGACCTTATAGGTGACCTTCATAACAGGTTTGTCTGTACTTTTCATTTGAGTCTGAATTATTTTTACACTTTTTTACACATTTTTACACTTAATGGATTATTCATTGGTAGCTGAATCGAGAGCTGTGTAAACAAATAATACAAAATACATGCTGTCATTCATTATCAGCCCCCCCCCATCCCCCTCCACCCCAAAAAGTATCTTTTTGACATTTATGATGTTTGTTATTTAGAAGAAGAAATTGAAACGACGTGTGTTATTCATTATCAAACACATAATGAAGAAACAAGTGAGTAAAGTTTACATTTGCTTTGCTGACATTTGTTGCTTAAGCTAACAAATTAGATAACAGTTTGCTTTTTAATGAATTTGTCTAAGTAATTTTTTTTTTTTTTTTAAATTACCGGTTTTATACTTCAAAAATTAGTCCTAAAGTGTTTTAAAATGAAATGCATATATTTATTTGATTGTACAGAAAAACACAACTGCCCTGGGATTTTTAAGCAATCAAAAACACCATATAAATGTATGTAGTTTTATATAAATTGATATTTAAAGGAAATCCTGTTCGATAAGTGGGATACTTATAAATATGTGCTTTCACCTATGTGAAATTAAAGAGGATAACACATCTGAGTTTGGTGAATTAGAATTTATAAAAAACTTGTTGAAAGATTTGCTTTAACAATTTTTATATCCTGTCTATTGGCAGGCTGTGTTCAATTTCACAAATAAGTTCAATCTATGAATATAAAAACAGCTCAGTTATAAGTTACCTAATTTATGGTAATCCTTATGTTTGATTCAAAATGAAAAAGTTTATGATGACTTTTAAAAATCAATAAAAAAAATAACCAAGTTGAATAGTTAGATTGTAGATATTATAGCGAACCCTATGATAGTTTTCCATAGATTCACCTGCAAGTTACCTGTCGATTTAAACTTTTGTAAGTCCTATTGTCCCATCTAACAAATACAACAGGTATTGTTCTCTGTTTAGTTTATTCAATAGGACCTTTAAATTTCTTGTAAGAGAAATCTATCACTCATTGATTAATTTACCTGAACAAAAAATTGAACTGTCAATGATGGAAATACATGTACAAATAAGTAATTATGAAACTGCATGTGATGTTGTATTTATTCAATCAAAAACACATTTTCAATTTGTTTGATATAAACACTGATTTAAAAATTTTAAGTTGATTTCTGATCAAACTTCAACATTTTACCTATTAAAATTTGCTTTTTTTTAGTCTGTTCATAAGTAAAAACTTGAAATGATAATGTTTAAGTAAAGGTCTTCATAACTGTTTTCTTTATAACTGAATAACCACAAAAAACATGCAAATTCTTTGAAACATAAATGCATGCAGTAGTTAAAAAAAATCAGAAATAAACTTTTTATAATTAAATCAGTGCTTATATTGAACAGATTGAAAATATATTATTGATATTGAATAAATACTGTATCACATGCAGTTTATGTGAGTTTATACATGTATTTCAGTGAACAAAGAAGATATTTTTTTGGTCAGGCAAATTAATCAATGAGTGATAGATTTCTCTTGCAAGAAATTTAAAGGTCCTGGTGAATAAACTATACAGAGAACAATACCTGTTGTATTTGTTCAATGGGACAATAGAACTTACAAAAGTTTAAATGGACAGGTAACTTGCAGGTGAATCTATGGAAAACTATAATAGGGTTCGCAATAACAGTTACAGTATAAGACAAAAAAAGGTGTATTTTTTCTCATTAAGTTTAAGGTGACTTTCAATTAAAAAAATCAATAAACAAGATACCCTGGTTCAATATTGGAAAAGTCTACATTCTCTTATAAATTGATGAATAAATATTGGATTGGGTGGGCAGAATAAAGTATTAAAATGAATTAATAGATAACATTGATCTTGTTGGCTATGTGTCATTGTTGAGGAGTTTTAAGTCAACACATTTCTTCATTTATATGAAGAGTTACACATGACAAATTTCCTGTATAACTGAGCTACTGTGTAATTGTATCCATTCATAATACAATGAATTTATTCAATATTCATTGAGTTTAAATTGTGGTGTAAAACAAGAGACTATTACAGGTGTATTGTTTATAATCACCTGCTTATCTCTGACCAGGTAAATCGTGTAGGACACACACCTGATGATGTTTATACTCAATCTAAAGTACTTAATGTAGTGAAAGAATTATCATTAAAAGAGGAGATTAATAAAGATAAAAATGTACAGAAATACTGAATGTACCTGTGAGAATTTGTAATGGAAGGAAATAAGGACATGAAGAGGTTATTACACTTTGGATTATTACATCAGGAAGAACATACTGGCCTTCAGGACAGAATCGATGGATTGACATGAAATATTAGAAAAAAACATTTATTTGGACTTACTTGCCAAAACATATGATAATAGAACTTTTAGGTGGTTTTCCATTAAAGAAATGGTCAGAAGGCGATATATCTTACTCAGAGTGCTGCCACCTATGGTCATATTTCTAATAGGAATACTGTGTTTGAAGAATTTATATTTAGGATTTCACAAAAGCAATGAGGATATACTAGATTCACTAGATTCAGATTATGTACCACAGAAACCTCTGGTTAAAACATTTGATTCAAATGCATATGTGCTGGATAACATGATGGCTGATGAAAAGGAGAAACTACATGACTTAAAGAATTCTGGAAATCATTTACAGAACCATAATAGGATTGAAGAATCTAACGTGCCGAAAACTGCTAGTTCAACAAATAAACAATGTCCAAATGAGAAATGCAACTTTGTATTTATTAAAACAATGAAATGTGCTACTGAAACTGTTGTGAGAATACTCCGTAAATACAGCTATGAAAATAATCTCAATATAATGCTCCCTCAAAAGAAAAGACTATATCTTGCATGGCCTTACTTAATGAATGATTTGGATTACCGCCTTTCTGACCGACCATTCAATGGTTTAATTGATCATGCAATATATAACAAAACAATAATGAATCGTTTCTTTCCTCCTGAGACAACACATTATGTATCTATTATACGTGAGCCACTGAAACATTTTAAATCAGCATTTAGTTATTTCAAAATTGAGCAGATAGCTGGAATATTTGCTAAACATCCGCTCACTGAATACCTAGAAAATATCAAATATTACGATTCAATTTATAAAAGTCATGAAGCAGCCCATTATCGATATTGTATTCCTGATGGATTTTCTGTGACAAAAAACTTAATTGCTCATTGTTTAGGGATGCCATTAGGGTTCCCGTATGGCAGACAAGACATCACTAATAATTTACCGGCTGTGAGAGAACATATCAGAAACTTAGACACAGAATTTTCTCTAGTGATGATTGTTGAATATTTTCATGAATCTTTAATACTATTCAAAAGACTTATGAAATGGCAATTAAAAGACCTGATATACAAGTTTGTTAACCGAGGAACTTACTACTTTTCATTGAGTAATAAAGAAAAACATAAGAAATGGGCATCCATAGATTATATGATATATGAGCACTTTAATAAAACATTATGGAAAAAGATTGCTATAGAAGGTCCTGACTTCTATGATGAGGTGAAACAATTTTCTCAAATGCAAAAACAAGTCAATCATTACTGCTGGGGTTTAGACAGAAATTTACATCAGAACTTAAAAATCTCAAGTTCACAATTCAATTTGGATTTTGAAATTTCTAGAAAAGATTGTGAGTCAATGAATATATCATGGTTAGAAAAGATAAAGGAAAAATTTGATCGAGATAATAAACATGTAATTGATACTCGTCCAACACTAAGGAGGCCAACTTGCTAAATGTTGAAATAAAATTTATTTTTTGTAATTTCTTGTTAGTTCTTTGTTTTGTATTAGAGTACTTATTAAACATTGCCTTTATATGGGCAAAAAGTTAAGTTACATAGTATTGTTTAGAGTTATGTTGCAGTGTTTTCAGACAAATGCCATACTAATCTTTAACATTTAGATTGCTATACACTGTGCTTTTTGTTGTGTTTTATTGGGTTTCATGTCATGAGGAAGCAAAAATATGACACCAAAAAATATAGCATATGTACGAAATACCAGTATGAAAAGACAGCCAGTTTATAAGTAATCATATTTTGAACCTTGTTTCAGTATATTTGTGAGAAAAATATGTAAATGTATCCTTGTAATGTTATTGTCTTTCAATTTGGTTTGATCTTTGTCAGTCAAGTCAAAACAATACAATTTCATATAGTCTTTCACAAGATTTAACTCTAATTCTTCATTTGCACTTTCACTGGCATGTTTATAAAATTAAATGTTGTGAACAGAACATATTATTTTTTACATTAGAAAACAAAATTAATATGCTGGGCATGACACCATATTATTTTCCACATTAGAAAACATAAAAACATGTTGAGCAATGACACAATACGATGAGTTGCAGGTATGTGTCATGTCACAAATTTTTACTGGAAATTAGATATCAAGTTGATATGTGACAGTGTTAGGTGCATGTTGTTTATCTTTGTCATGGTCATTCATATATATTTTTTTTCAAATAACAATAAAACAAAAACAATACAAAACAAAATGACAATATAGGAATATCATACTGTTATTACCAGATTAAAGTTACTTCCCTTTGTCTGCATTCTTTCAATCATACAAGGAAAACTTTGTCATGAAATTCTCATCGTAAGTATATGCAAATGCTCATATAAAGCATATGCAAATGGTCCTGGGCTCACTATACCAGACATGTAAACAACATAATACATCATTTTGTCTCATTGGCACTCATACCATATCTTCTTATATCTATATTTTTAGTGATTTTCAAAGAAAATTATGGTTAAAGAGAAGTCTTATGATAAAAACTATTTTTTATTAACAAATGGATTTAAATTATTAAAACATGACAGTGAATTATATTTAAAAAGGATCAAAAGTAATAATAAGACATTTCATGGAAACTAATACTTTCTAGCTGAAGTATTATTTATTTAACAAACATCAGTATTAACCAACTCAATAATCCTTATTGATTTTGTTAGATTCTAATGTTAAAATAGAAATAAAAAATTAAGAGAAAGAGATAAACTTTTTGAATATGCTCATCATTTTATTTTAGATAGTCTGAGATTGCTCTAAAAATCAATTTCCAAAATGACTGTGAGACTAATCAGAGCAATATTCAACTGTTAAGAGAGTGGAATTTTGATAAGTATTCTTTCTGTGATCAATTGAGAGCAGGTTTAATGAGGGTCGTAATACACCTTATCACTATTTGTCCGCCATTACTGGTTATCACAAAGGTTCCCGTAAAATTTTGACGTCATAAAACAAAATATCTGACGCCACACTCGAAAAGTGAATATGATGTCAATAGTTCAAGCGACAAGGTCAGCCGGGAATAGCTATTAGGTGCAGGGAGGTACCTTCATGGTAGCCGAAAATGACTGTTTGAGCCCTAATGTTAAAGCACATTACTAACATCTTTAATGCATGAAAGATTTTGTCAAGTTTCAGTATTAGATTTTTTATTTTACTATGATTATTATACAGCCACACTAAAAGTTGTGTCTGTTTTGTATTTAACTTGTCTATTAATTCATCCTTTTGGTTTCCTAATGGATATTTCTGTCACACTATTCTTAACTACCATTGAAGAGAGTGACTTCATATTTAGTCAGCAACTTTCTAGTGATGAGTTGTAATGTGTGAGCTCTTTTCAGGTCTGTAGACCTACCTCTGATTTTCTGATTCTGATATTTACCAGAGGGGAAATGCTAAGCACGACAACAAGTGCAATCTTGTTATATTTTTTTTTGGACTAGTTATTCGTCCAAGGCTAAACATATTTGCCTCAGGCAAAGTGAATTTTGTGAAGAAATAACAAGATTATATGTGTTGTCATGCTATCTTGTTATTTTACTATTGCACTAGTGAAAGTTCCAAGGCTAAACATATTTGCCCCAGGCGAAGTGGATTTTTGTGTAGAAATTTCAGTTTTCCATCGACATGTCTTTATATAATCAAATTATAGATATTGGCTTTGCTGTCCTTATAGTGATAACAGTATTGTAATGGTTTAACAGCTTGCCATAACATCTTACTGGCATATGGCACAACACTTAGTACAGCAAGGCAAGACATGCTTTGATTAAGACAGGATTTGTGTCGATATGTGCCCTTTCCTAAGGATTTAGTTTAAACATATTTTATTTGCTGAATTAAAGCAAAATGGATAAGACACAAGTAAATCATATTTATGAAGTCTTCTCCATAATATAGTATAAAATTACAATAATAGTTTAATATAATGGACATGCATATAAAGCAAACAGTTTATAGAATATAATTCTAGCTTGCATAGGTAAAAAGAGGAGAGAAAATAAACAGAGAAAAAGAAAATTTGAAAAGTCGTATAATTCTGTGACGATGACGTGTGTATTGATGACGACGATGACATTCCTTGCCAGTTATAATAATGCTCTATCAAGGCATAAGAAATCTGTTTGACCTTTTTATGAAATTTTGAACATGCTTGAAAATTTCAATATTTTGATCGTTCGAAAGTTCCAAGTGTCCGCAAATTAATAGTTTTGTATATAAAACAAAGTTTTCAGATAGCCAGTTAAGGTTATTGAATAAGGTTTTTCTACATAATGTGTATTTTGGACAAACGAAGGAAGACACGTCCACTATCATTTATGTTTTTTTTTACCGATAACTGCTCCAATGTAGATATAATTATGTATGATATGGAGGTAAATAAAAAAATTAACACAAAAATCTTATAAATCCTGATAAATTGTGATGCTACAAAATATATTAAGCTATTAATGTACAAATGTGATATATTCACTACAAAATATCAAGAAGATTATGCGCTATAATATTTTTTATAGTTACTTATACATATGTGGTCATAAATTTGTTGATATAAAGTTAAAACAGATAATCTTTATGGATTCTTCCATTAGAGATCATAGTATCTTCTATAGAAAGGAATATTTATAATTTGTAATAAATATTTGCCAGTAAATAATATTTTACAATAATATTAAAGAGCAATATGTTGCCAAGTCAGAAGGTTCTCTTTGTTTTTAAAAGACTATAAAAATTATGTTTTTGGAGCATTAATTGTACTAGACATGTCCCACATCTGTTGTTGGTTCAGTTTGTTATTTTAACAATATGATGAAAAGATGATATACTATTGATTTGAAATATCTTATATTATCAAATCTTAGTTATGGATTATAAATATAGCTGATGTATTTTAAAAAAAATGATCAACATAGGCAGAAAGTTTAAAAGAAGTTTTATACTTTTAATGAAGGCATTGCTTATAGGTGCTGGTTTTCAAATTCCGTTGTATTTTTATGTTGGAAATTTCACCAAAAAGGATTATATATCCACAGAAAACTCTGTAAGTTCTGAATATGGAATTGAGGTTTGTACTGAAAAAAGGAATTTTGTATTTATAAAGTGTATGAAATGTGCTACAGAGACAATGGCAACCATTATTAGGAGATTTGGATACAAACGTGTGCTTAACTTTGTCTTACCGGTTAAAAATAATATTTATCTTGGCTGGCCATACATCATGGAGAAAAGTGACTATCGGCCATCAAAATGGCCATATAATATCATCTTTGAGCATTCTGTATACAACAGCAGTGTTATGTCAGCTTTAATGCCTAATGATACAGTGTACATCACATCTATAAGGGAACCATGGAATCGGCTTGTGTCATCGTTTCAGTATTTTCGCATAGGAGATATAGCTGAAGTGCCTAAAAATAACTTCACAGAGTATGTTAAAAACATTGAAAAATACGATAAAACTTTCTCAGATCCTAAAAAACATAAATTTCGAGGTTGTATAGCAGATAACTTTTCTCTAGTTCAGAACCTACAAGGACACTGTTTGGGTATGCCACTTGGTTTTCCTAAAGAGAGGATGGATATTTCTAAAAATTTGACTGCGATAAAAGAGTATATCAATCATATAGAAAAACAATTTTCTTTGGTCATGATTGTTGAATACATGTACGAATCATTAATACTTCTAAAGAGAATGATGTGCTGGTCGTTACAAGACATTCTTCACCATTCCAGCAATGTACTAGGTGTCAAACAAACTTATGCAAAGGGAAATAATTACAACATTTATAAAAATTACAGTCACATAGATTTTATTATTTACGATCATTTTAATGCAACATTTTGGCGAAAAGTGAAAGCCCAGGGTCAAGATTTCTATGATGAATTGGATCACTTTAAATTGATACAAATGTTAATTAATCAATTCTGTTTTGTTGAAGGAAATACTAAACCAAATGGCAAGTTTCTAACCATTCCAAAATCTAGATTTAATAGTGAATTTAATTTCACATCTGATGAATGTGGTCTCATGAGTAGATATTTACTCATAGATTTGAGGGAACAGTATGATAGAGTGGAACAACCAAAGAAGGAAGATTTAACAGGCAAATGGGAAGAACCACCTCGTGGATGTTCTTATCCCATACCTAATCACTAAAATAAAATTTATAAGATAATATTCATCTTCATCTTTTTCTGTTACTTGTGACTAAAGTTGAATTGGGACTTATTTGTTATAGAATTTTTGTTTTATGCTTTATTTTATTTCTCATTTTCAGGAATTTTTTCCTCTGAACTCACTTAATTGAATCCAAGCTATGCTAGAACCATTTCAAAAAGTTGTATTGTTAAAGATACAACTCCTGAAACAATATCATAAGCAAAAAATACCAGCACATTTATTTATGTTCATCATCTCATCTCAATGTCACAGTGAGGCCTTCAGCATGGAAAAAGATCTAAATAGATATGAACTGATATTGATTATTTTTCATCTCACTATTTGTTGCAAACTGTGCTGATGATGTCAAGTATTTTTTTTAGATTGAAAGTTGGATGTCTGAAGTAAATATAAGTTGCTTAATTGTTAGAAATACTTTCTGTGGAATGTTTGCTCTTTTGATTCGTGGTTTATAAGTGATCTTGCAAGAGTTTTGTGCTATATAACTTTTTTAATGTATATTAAACGAAGCTGGTTGAAAAGGTACCATATCAAATTAATATAGATTACATCAGTCTAACATACAATTATTTCCAGTCCCTGATAGAATTTTACTGCCCTTCATCAGGGTGGACAAACAATGCAGCACCTAGATATTGGATTGCTGGTCCTGAATATGGGTGAAATAATTAGGGCCCCGCCAAAGGCGGGTCGCCCTATAGTGATCAGTCTGTCCGTCCGTAACACTTTGTGTCCGCTCCATAACTAGAGAACCATTATGATTTCATACTTTATACTTTACATGTTTATTAACCACCACCAGAGGGCGTGTCATGATGTATGTACAACTTCCTAGGTCAAAGGTCAAGGTCAAAAAACTTTGGTTTCAGTTGACAACCCTGTGTCCTGTGGTGAAGATTGTGTCCGCTCTATATCTTGAGAACCGTTATGATTTCAAAATTTATACTTGACATGTATATGAACCAACACTAGAGGGTGTATCATAATTTATGAACGACTGCCTAGGGCAAAGTTCAAGGTCAAAAACTTTGGTTTCAGTTGACAACCCCATGTCCTATGGTAAAGATTGTGTCCGCTCTATATCTTGAGAACCGTTATCATTTCAAAGTTTATACTTGACATGTATATAAACCAACACCAAAGGGTGTGTCATAATTTATGTGCAACTTCCTAGGTCAAAGGTCAAGGTCAAAAACTTTGGTTTCAGTTGACAACCCCATGTCCTATGGTAAAGATCGTGTCCGCTCTATATCTTGAGAACCGTTATCATTTCAAAGTTTATACTTGACATGTTTATAAACCAACACCAAAGGGTGTGTCATAATTTATTTACAACTTCCTAGGTCAAAGGTCAAGGTCAAAAACTTTGATTTCAGTTGACAAACCCATGTCCTATGGTAAAGATACAATTTTTTAATGCACATTATTCACAGCGGGGCCCACAGAGATGGCTCCCATCTCAATGATATCTAGTTTGTACTGGATTTTAAACAAACAATAATTAATCAATAAAAATTGTCTTTTAATAGATGAATTCAGCTTACCCATGGAATTAGAACTTCCCAATTTTCCTATATAAATTATTTATATTACTCATGCAACTCCACCTAAGGTAAAGAATCTCCAAGTTGCTCTGAGCAGCATGATCATTTATGCCTGATTCATTATGACTGAAGTAATTAACAAAAATAATAGAATCATTAATCAGTCAGTTCATGGAAGTAAATTGAATATGTAATATTTAAATATTACTTCCATGGTCAGTTAAAAGTGATTTTTTACACAATAGAATCTTTTGGATATCACATGTAATTGGATAATGATGGACCCTAGAGATTAGGTATGAAAAGTCCTTAGTAAAACACTCTGGAATGTTTTTATTTAAATTTCAATGAGACTGGCATTTAATTTTTAAATCGCTTGCTATTTATTTTCCTTCTTACCAATACACATTAAGGAAACAATTTATTTGATACCTTTATAGAATCTGAATAAAAAGATTGAAGTGACGAGGATTTCTTTTGTGTATTGCATTTATAAACAAATTTAAATATCTCCGTTTGTAAATATTGATCGTTCAGCAGATCAATAACTTTATTTTCCTGACTTCTGTGTCATGTTTGTGTGGGATGTTTTACTAACACTTCAATCAATGAAAATAACATAAACTCTGTTTCGGGAAAAGTTGACCACTTGATTTGGTTTTATTTGGAACTTTGGTTATGTTTTTTTTGTCAACCATCTGTTTTGTTGATAGGTGACTTGATAACATGTTGACATTTTCTATTGAGAGTGATATTTAAAGTAAATTTTGTGATATGGGGAGCCGAGAACAAAGGAGACCATATCGTGAAGCTTATCTTAACAGACAGGTAATAACTTTTATTTAGTGTAGAGTACTTCATAAAACTTCAATGAATGACCATATTCAAATGTACTTGTGAATTTATGGCCATGAAAGGGAGACTACTGTCAATAATATAAGGAGTTCCAGAAAACAAATGTTTCAATGGTAAGATTCTTTTACTTTTGTTTAAATTTCCTGTAAATTGGTTATTTGTAAAAAAAAAATAAACTGAAATTTGTATGGTCTTTTAATAAGATATGTCAAGGATCTAAATCAGAAGATTGTTTTTTTTTAATTCTGTAAACTAATTTCTTTTATGTATTTTATACACTTTAAACTACACATATTTTCTTATCAAATCCCTGTTTTCTTTTTTTGGAATTTGTTCTGAATATATTTAGGGTGCTTTATGTTTCAAAAATAAAAAAATAAAAATTATAGACAAAAGCAAACAATGAAGAAAAATATTCTGGTAACTCAGTGAAATAAAAACACCTTCAAATGTAGTTTAGGAACACAAGGAGGTATTATATACTAGTACAATGTAGTCCAAAAAAATCTGGTCTAAAGCTAGGTCACTGTTTTGTCAAAAATCTTTTAAAACAGATGTTTAGACAGACCTGGATTACCTTTAATAATTCCCCAGCAAGAAAATAGAGTCACATTTACTTCTAGTCAGCATGAATGGACTTCAAATGAATGACAAAAAAACACATATTGGTCAATGTTCACCGCTCAATGTATTGAAATCAAATTAATTAGACTGAAAATGACAATTTTTCAGCAGGGGTGGGTTCCAATCCACAAGAAAACCTACCACCTGCAACCCCTCTCTCCTCTCCCATGCCATTCACCCTTAATATCTCAATACATAGTTTGATAGATCAGCATCAGTTACAGTATTGAAAGTCAACTATTTTCTATATAATTTCAATATGTTTGCAAATTTTTGAAAAGCCTGTTATTCCAGTAATCTCTTGGGGTCAAATCAGTTAGACTCAAACATAAACTTCAGTTTTAACTCCAAAACTCCCCTGAAACCCTACAGAATTTAAATTTAATTTCTGGGTAAGAATAAAACAGATGAATATTTAGAAAGATTATATGGTCAAAAGCATGCCTTTGATTTTTGTGCTTAAAATTTTTATCATTTTGATACATATTTGTGAGTGGGAAATATTGAGCACACCCAAGTACATGTACCAAATGAATATTTACTTTGTGCATATTAGACAATCATAATAGTAAATTTGGTAATTATTTAGTTGGTATTTGCATCTATTTCCCTTCCAAATCTATTTAAATATTTACCTCAAACCTATGCGATATTTCATGAAAATATATTAAATAAAAGGATTGTGTGTGAACAGGATCTGTTTCTGGTTTTACATTCATTAGGTTCACCAGAGAGTTTAGGTGGAACACTTCAATTTTTGGTTCAAAACTTTACCTTAGATTCAATACTTTATTAAAGTCCTAAGAGCATATCTGATGAATGTGATAACAGGTTCACATACAAAATTTGGAAGCGTTATAATGGTTTTGTTTTACTTTTCAAAATCAGAGGTAAATAAACTAAAACCTAAACTTTGAAAAAACTAAAAATAAATTATAAAACATTTGAGAACACAAAAATCAAAAAAATTTAATAAAGGAATTGCAACCCTGGGTTAAGGACAACTATAAGTGGCTTTACCATGACATAATAACAACTTTATTGTGATGTTATGGGTCTTTAATCTTTTCTTAGTTTTGCATTACTGTGGATACTTCAATGCTGAGTGTTTCACCTTCCATGAAAGATATGCCCCCCCCCCCCCCAAAAAAAAAACAAAACCAACTAATCCACAGAAAAGTATGATTCAAACAATAAAACCATATAAATGTTGTATCACCCACTGTTCTTTGTATAACCATGGAAGTATTATATTGACAATATAATACTTCCATGGTATAATTTAGAGTGATAGATTTTAGTGTTCATAAAAGAGACATGTATAGCTAGTGAGTTTTTAAATGGGAAAATCATGAAAATTTTCTGAATGTTTCAACACTGTTTCTCTTTCTTTTGAAAGACTGAATCAGTTATGATGGCATTTCTGACTTTTCAATATCAAGGGTAAACAAACTAACAACACATTTGGCTTTGCTGTTTGTTTGTTAACATAAATATATAAAGTTTTAAATGTCATACCTCTGTTGATGGCATAGATAGAAATTTTAATTTGGATTTTATCTGTAATATTTACCACTATTATGTGGATTAACACCTTGATAATACTATATTTATTGTGCATGCAAATACTAATCCAGTAGACTATGTCCTAAGCATGTAAAATTGTTCAAATATCATCAAGAGCAATTGTTTGAATGTCATGTATTCGGTAGAATTGTGCGTCAATGGTTTTTTATAAGAGTTTAAAAAAAAAATTTGAATATTTAAAACTTGAACTTTTAATGCATTTGTTAAAATTTAATTGAAATAACATGCACAGACAAGGGCAGTACGTAATGATAGATAAATTTAACTTCGTAATGAATAGTCAGGGAGTGCTTTATTTTTAAAGTGGTCTTGAATTAAATTTGTAGATTAAATTTTCTATCAAATTTACGGATCATTCAAAATTAATTTAGTAGTCAGCACTAACAACTTATTATTAAAGGTTATGAAATCTGGATTAGAATAGTTCACCCGAAAGTGAACCAAATTTGAGCTGTATTATAAATGTTTGTCTTTGATGGCATAACACTAATAATAATCACTTTAAAACAGATTAGTAGATCACAAGGTCTTGAACAGAGATTTATATTACCTGATAAAGGGAGTTAATTATGTAACTAATTAGTGTACTGTGTGACTTAATTATGGAAAAACTTATCACAGTTTTGTGTCTATAATACAGTGATGGCTTTTGACAACAAGATTTTCTGTAATCATTAAAATTTTGTGACTTTACAAAGTGCTCTGATTCTAACCAAGACATTTGTGATATTTTTTCTCCACCTTATTGTGGTATCATATCAGACTGTGATAGGATGTTTACATTAGGGCATGTAAGTAAAAACAATTTAGTACTAATAAATATGATTATAGGTGTTTTCTTGCATCTTTTTAGAGACAATTCTTACATTGTTAAAAATTGTTCCATTTTGCTTCAGATGAGTAGTTAGATTTGAGTTGTATACCTAGTATATTTGCTATGCTTATACCTAGTATATTTGCTATGCTATACCTTGATGTAGCAATAAACTCCAAGAACATTCTTCACTTGACAGAAGTAATATAAGAATTGAATCAAACTCATTTGACACTTTTACATTTTGTAAAATAAGGATATTGGAAATATCCAATACATTCAAATGTAGTACATGTATCTGAAAATGTATCTCAATATAAAGAGTATTTAAGATATGATTCTCAGTGTATAAATGTGACTTATTGCAAAGAAAATCAGGAATCACAGTCAATTAACAAGAAAACATGACACATAGAGGAATAGAAAAAATTAGTTGACATTTTTCACAGTAGTAATATCAAAGAGCATGGCTTAGGGCAGAACAAATTTCTATGAAATAACATGTTCCAGAAGCATATCCTGTGTTTCTGGGTTAGAATTCTGAATACTCTGTTTATCTAAGTTTGCCCTTTCAGAATACCAATGGACCAAAACACTTTTTTGTGTAATTTGTATTCATTTATTTCTTATACTACTGTGTCTGATAACTTGTTGTTTGATTTCTCTAAATTCTTGTGAAGTAATTCAGTCAATGAAGTTTGGTGGTAAGAAATCTTTTATAACCATATGTCTTCTCTTATACTGACAACTACTTTTCCCCCCAGCAACATGTTTCCACTGTTGATCAGTTCGATCAGATGAATATTCAAACTGCAACTTGAGAAATTTCTTTTGCCTGTTAACTTTTGCAAAGACTAGGGGAAGCTTAGACCTCTGCATTCTAAACAAGTTTCATCTCATTAACATTTAACAGGCTATTATTTGAACTTGCAATTATTTTTAATTATGGAATTTGCTTGATTTCTTGCTTTTGAATTTTTTTTAATAAATTCCATGTTTATTCTGTACTGAAATGTTCTGTTCTGCGCACAGCCTTTTCTATTACAAAGAAAATAGTATATTTTAAATAGAATGTACTGTGCCGCGCACAACACTATCTTACCAAAATACATTGTATGAAAAGTGTTATTAACCGCTCAAAAGATTATAATACCAAATTAACATGGAATTTATTAAAAAATTTAAACACAAGAAATTATGCAAATTCCAAAATTAAAAATAATTCCAAGTTCAAATAATAGCCTGTTATTTTTAAATTTGAGAAAGATGATACAGCTAATCTCAATAACTGGCTTGAATAAATATCAATTGGTACTTACATATAATAAATTTATAAAAAACATTATTAAATGGTCACAATTCTCAACCTATAAACTAGGGGCCTCTGTGGTCAAGTGGTCTAAGTAGTTACTACTGTGATCCCTAGATAGTCAACACTGAGAATGTGAGTTGGAATCCCGCTCATGCCGGGTGCACTCAAGTCCAATCTTAATTGACAAGAATTGTCATTTTTCCTATAGAAAGTCGGTTATTTTCTCTGGCCACTCTGGCTTCTTTCACCAATAAAATTTGCACACCATGAAATAGCCCAAAAAGCGGTGGTTAAAAGTGAAGTTAAAACACCAAAATTCAAAATCAAAATCAACCTATAAACTTGTGGCATATAATTTCAGAATGAGGCAGAGATTCAAAAAAGAAATGAAGAACAATTTTCCTCTTTAACAGATAACACCTCTGATGAAGAGATGGAGAAAGAAACATTTGAAGATGAAGGTAAGAAAAGACAAAAACAAAAACAGTCTTTCAAATTTAATGTTCATGAGGATTTCTTTTTCGTATCTGTAGTTGAATTAAAATGACTTGTTAAAGTTCAGCTGTTTATACCCTACACAAAGTTAATTTTTTTGTTCATCCTTTTTCTGGTAGTTATATGTACATGTATATGAAAATGAAGAAAAAAAATGTTTACATCAAAACTTAAGTCAGTGCAATAAACTCAGTGCTTAACTGAAATTTCAAACAAGTAACTGAAGCAAGTGACGTTTAGGCTTGATCAAACCTCTCACTTTTGATTTAGTATTCAATCATATGCATATAAACATTTGAGGGAATGGAATTGATTTACTATTGAACTTTTAAACTATGTATGGGACACATATCTCTTGCATGCATACTCATAAATATACTACAGCAAAGTATATTTATCAGATGTAGCTGTTTTTTACTTGAAATTAAATTGACCAGTGTACTCAAAGATCATTTCTGAATTTAGAATAGACATAAAATTCAGCAAGTGGTTTGAAGTTTTGGAACTTCTTCAAATTGTGTTAACTTGAGGATGTCATATATGACCATTGAAAAGGATAAAAACATTTTCTCTCTTTGTTGTCTAATAAGGCTTCTTTGTAAACTTGTGTTAGTTTTGACACCAATATAGAGTTTATGGTTACCATAAACGGATCATATGACGTAAAGAGAGAAGTAACTTTTGACCTCTCATTAAAATGAACTTTTATGTTTTTATAAGATTAACATGAAAGGTCTACATTTTACCTTATATTTTAAAATTGTATGACCTAAAGTTAATTTCATGATAATAGAACCATTTGTAATGCCATTCGAATAAAGGATGGTAATTAAAGTGACAGAAAATATTTCCATATAATTTGTGACTATTTAAACAGATAGTAATTGGAATGTATCGACTGTCCATTTAACATTTTTACTACCTAAAACTTTAAAAAGTGTTTCCAATTAAGTGGTATCCTAGTTTACAAATATTTTTAAAACTATTTATGTTCATTGAGACATTGATTTATAACTAAACTTTGTTACACAAATAACTAAAGTGAAATATCAAAACTTTTCATAAATACTTTGTGACAATTGCAATTTATCAGAAAAGTTAACAGTTTCAAGTGTATTCCCAACTTTTTGGTGTTATGTTTGATTTTGTTTGATTTTATATTTTGTTTCAAGCCAATTCTACTAGACATTCCCTTCCTGTTTGTCATTATATCCATGCCAGTAGCCCAAGGTGGCATTAAGTGTTACCCTTGTCCTTCCATAGGTACTTATGTCCCAAAATTGGTTTCCATTCTCTAATTTTTGTTTGCCTCAACTGAATGTAATGAAACTTATACACAAATGCTTATTACTATAAAACACATAGATCAAGTTTGAATTTGGGTGGCGCCACTTTCACAGTCCTATAATTATATCCCTTTACAACGTAATTTGCAAGTGGTGGCATCATCTGGATCCATAGACACATTCTCCATTTATTTCTTTTGAATTTTACTGTATCCTGTGAATAACATAGAAGTGGAAAGATATCAAAGGAACATTCAAAAAACATTAGTAAAAGGTAAACTGATAACTCTATGGCTAAAAAATAAAACTGACAAACAACAGTACAAAGAACACAAAATAGAAAAAATAGGACTGAGCAACCTGAACAATAAGTTATTATCAATGTCTCAATGAATATAAATAGTTATGAAAATATTGTTTTAAACAATTTTCATCGTCATATTGTACTTTTATTTTTAAAGCTTTTTCTTTATTTGTTTTTTTTTTCAAAACCAGGTGTAATTCACAGTAACCCTTTCTGTTTCTTATTTCACCCTTGCATTCTTTGATTTCATACAATGTTTTGAACAAATGTAGAATTAGAAAATGTTTATTTTACCATTGCATGATACAACATGTCATGCAACTTCTGTACTCTTTGCTATGAATTTGAAACTGTTAACTAAAACTGTTATTTTTTTTATCATTCATAAAATAATTGATGAATTTCTAAAGTGTACATTTTGAAGTTATATGATTAAATTATAAGGAAAAAAAATGATTTAATTTAAATTTACAGGCTTCGTATATGTGTTAAAAGTAGAGTGATCTTGTATTTTAAAATTCACTTTGAAAGTTTTAATTTATTGTTTATTCATCACAAATGCCTGTTTTATTATGTATTGTATGTATTCTACAGAAAATGGTAATATAAAATCATCTTATTAAAAGTTCAATTGTTGCAGTACTTGATAATTTGCCAACCTTTCTAAAAACAGCAGTAGTTATATCATTATTACATACTAAATCAGAATGTCACAAAAGATATTAAAATACTGTGTCTTAGTACAAATTCAAATATTTACAGGTCCAAGTTTGAAAAGATTAAAAGTTATTATTGTAGGTTGCACTTCTGTAAATATAGACAATGCAATTTCTTATAGAAACTTCTTTAACAGCTAAAACTGTGCCACTTTTGTGAAGTTTGGTAAACAATTATATCCTAGAACTTGAAGTTCATATACTCTACAATTTTTTTGAAAGGTTAAAACATAGGACTGTGTGGCATATTTTCAAATTTTTTATCCTTTGAACTTTAAGGAGTTTAATTTTATACTAAAATTTTGTGCTAAACCTCCCTTCACTTTGGGTCTTCATCAGAAATAATATGAATATTAAGTTTCTCCTGAAAAGAGGTATGGTTTTTGAAACAGCTGTATTTTCGAAGTGCAACCTGTAGATATAGTATACTTACAACAACCTTATGTGATAAAATATATTGAGTAACAGTTGTCTGTCCTTGAATTAAATCATGTTAAGGTGTCATCGTATATTTGTTCTGCCTAATAGACAACCTTTTTCAGTGCTTCTTTTAATTTAAGAGTTCTTTATAGCAGATGCTGAAATGTATTATCATTCTATTTTTCCATACCAAATGCCTAGTCCAACCTCTAAAGCTAACCTGTATCACAAAAACTAAAATTGTTACCCGTAAAAAAAAAAACAACCAGAAAACAAAAAAAATAGCGACAGAAATAATAAACAAATTTGATTGTCAGTTTGGATGGTATCACATTGATGTATTCCTTCATTTCTTCACAAAGCAAGGCTATAGTTTTCAGATCTCTTCTTTTGGATTTTGAGTTGTCTGCCTCCATTTTCTTTCAAGTATCAAAGCACTGTGGTAATAATTCATTGGCTTAGGCAATTATCCACTAGACAAGGGTGCTATCCATTGGTTAGCTAGGAGATATGTTATCCAGTGGTTGACCAACAAAAAAATAATCACTGGATATCTTTCCTTGGATAGTTTGTTTATCCATTGGATAACCTTATCTCCCTAACAACCAACGCCTGTCTCCTAAGAAAAAAACCCAGATGTACAAAAAAGGAAAAAAAGAATTCTATATATTCATTTGCTTCTGGGTCACTCCTGCTGTAAACTCAAATGATTTCATCACCCTGCAGATTTATGATATGACCAAAATGCATGACTATTTGAAACTTGGAATTCATAACGTCAATGTATTGTTTTGAAGGGGTGTTAAATTTGAACCTGTCGGAGCTAGAACAAGCCCAGGACTTCACAACAGGGGAGGATTATCTACGTAGTATATGGAAGACAAATGGTATAGGGAAAGATGGTTACATAGGGATAGATGAATTAAACACAGTATGTGCCTATATAGGAATGGAAGAGATGAATGATGAGGTAAGGCCGGTACTTAGACGTTAAAGATACCTGTAGAGAAAGAAAGGTCTTTTACTCATTTCACTAACAATTTTTACAAGAACATTTCAGTATGACTTACTGCATTTTTTTTCATGATTTGTTTTGTAAAAATCCCTGAAATGAAAATTAATAAATCCAAAATTCTAGATACTTATTTAGTTTATTGGGTGGCAGTATATATTTTCAATATTAAATAATACTTAGGTGATTTTCTAAAGTATCTTGAGATGACATGGGTCAGCTACATGATATACTCATTCGGAGAATTTTGCAGTTAATCTCTTAAGATAATTAATATATGCTTTCTAATTCTTTTATATTTATCACTGTACTTTTAAACATATTTAATATAGCAAAGTTATAAATAGTGGATAAAAATATGTTTTTCCAATGTATACACTTCAATTGTAAATGATTCCCAATAATTAATAAAATTGAGAATGGAAATGAGGAATGTGCAAGAGAGACAACAACCCGACCATAGAAAAAAACAACAGCAGAAGGTCACCAACAGGTCTTCAATGTAGCGAGAAATTCCCGCACCCGGAGGCGTCCTTCAACTGGCCCCTAAACAAATATATACTAGTTCAGTGATAATGAACGCCATACTAATTTCCAAATTGTACACAAGAAACTAAAATTAAAATAATACAAGACTAACAAAGGCCAGAGGCTCCTGACTTGGGACAGGCGCAAAAATGCGGCGGGGTTAAACATGTTTGTGAGATCTCAACCCTCCCCCTATACCTCTAGCCAATTTAGAAAAGTAAACGCATAACAATACGCACATTAAAATTCAGTTCAAGAGAAGTCCGAGTCTGATGTCAGAAGATGTAACCAAAGAAAATAAACAAAATGACAATAATACATAAATAACAACAGACTACTAGCAGTTAACTGTCATGCCAGCTCCAGACTTCAATTAAACTGACTGAAAGATTATGATTTCATCATATGAACATCAGGCACAATCCTTCCCGTTAGGGGTTTAGTATCATACCATCATAACATATATGAGAAGAACATAACCCGTGTCATGCCAACAACTGGTTTTTGAATAAATGTGTTTAGTTCCGATGCAAAGACCCTATAAGTGAATCAATATTAAATTGTCTGTTTTAGCAACTACATGATCTGTTTAACAAACTTGATGCTGATGGTGATGGTAAAATTAGTTTTGATGAGTTTATCGGAGGACTGTTTAATCATTCCAACATATCTACCTCGTCACCCCCCAGAGCTCATGGATCTACCACACCCAGGGCAAATACACCCAGGACACACTCAGCTCAGAAGAAAGTCAAAGTTCCCAGTGGTGACGACAGGTCAACACCTTCTATAGTACCAGGCAGTGGTGTCTCTGGTGTATTTACAACTATAGATCCAGAAAATACAGGGTATGTCTTGTTTTGTGGAAGAAAAAAACATTCTATAAAATCGATTGCATAAGTTATTTACTGGTAGTTTATTGTTTTCAAACTTCTGATGATTTCTTGTATTACCAATATAGAAAATATGTGTGTTTGCACATTGGTTAAAACAAATGCCATATGATGTTGTTCGGCAGGGTTTTCATACATTAAGTTTATGGTAAAAAAAAAAGTATGTCTGTCATGTCAGTCTCTTGAATTGGTGGATGGACATTGATGAAACTTTACACAGTTGTAGAACACAAACTGGGGATAATCATATTTACTAACTTGCATTTACGGTACTGATACAGATAGTATTGGAGGTAATTTTTGGGAGTTCTAGTTTCACATAATCTTTGTTACATCTTATGATTTATAAGCATTCTGCAAAATGGGCCAACTAGATTGAAGGGTTTGGATAATATGTAAAAGTGGCAAAAAAATAACATCAGGTCATAAATAAACTACAGACCTTTTCATACAACAAATGTAATTAAAATATGACACTCTGACTCCTAATATGGAGTATAAGATTTAACGCCCCATCAAAGACATGTATTAGGAAAACTGGGTATCAATTTTGAGCATGTGCAAGCATATATTGATTAACAATAGACAGCAGGTTATTTTTCAGAAATTTAGTCTATTTGATTAATTTAAATGTACTGTATGTATGTCATGCATATGCTTCTTTCAAAATGTGTTACATGCATCCATA
The DNA here is from genome assembly GCF_965363235.1 of Mytilus galloprovincialis. Lineage (NCBI taxonomy): Eukaryota > Metazoa > Mollusca > Bivalvia > Mytilida > Mytilidae > Mytilus > Mytilus galloprovincialis. The sequence continues at coordinate 49,947,503 of NC_134840.1, read as the reverse complement.
TCACTAAAAATCTATATAGCTTTAAATATCATCCATATAAATGATTTTAGGTAGTAATGCATCCTTGTTATTTGGGTATGAGCTTTCCTTATAAAGGTCACATCCAGAAAAGCCTTTTGGACGTAACAAGTTTATGAAGCGTTGTTTTCAGTTTTATAGACTATGATTAGAGTTAAGTTATGGTATAGCCATTTTCAACTAGCTAATTTTAATGGTGATAGAGAATGATCATTGTCATCACAATTAGAACATCAATTTATTTACTTTTTTCACGTTAACATATGTTGACATAAACACCCTTGATGTGGTCACTTTCTTCCTTTTGAAATCTCATTACAATTTGCGTTTGCATCACTGAAACCATAAATTTACGATTAGATGTATTATAGGTTACTACATCCAGCTGTGTCAGTCATTTACATTAATGATATTTTAAATTCTTTTCCAACAAACAAGCTCAATATGACATAAAATGGGAGACAACTCTAAATTTTATTTGCAAACTTTTTCAGGTTTGCCATGCCAGATACAATTATAGATTTTTGGGAAAAGCATAACATTCCTAATGGTGCTGATATCTTAGTGGTAAGTATTTTGTTGGAAAACTATTGGTCCGATGATTTTCGTTGTCAATGAATATAGTCCCTAGTGTGGACAGTGTGTTACTTGCCCAATTTTTTTTTTTACCCCTTCCAAATGTATTTCTCCATGTTTTATGCCTCAAATACGAAGTAGGCGGAAGATGTCATAAGATTTCAAGACCTCCTTAACATAAAAATTGTCCATATTTTAAGTTAGAGCCAATGAAGTTTTCTACAAATTTGATATAATTTGTCCCAAAAGTAATTTAACACACTGTAAAAATTTTATTGAGAAAGGGCAGGTGGGATTTTTTAAATTTTCATTTATTATCTTAAAAGAAACGCACTACGAATTAATTGTGGTCTCGGACCTATTCCTTCCTTTTTTTTTAAATCTTAGTTTGGTGGATTCTGTTACAACCAATATTTTTGGTAAAACATGATATGAATAAAAATAGAGATGTGTGTTATAAGTTAGAGATGGCAACTAAGATACTTGAAAAAAAATAAACACATTTAGAGGCAAAAGTACAATTCTCAACAAAAGGCAAGTGTCCATTTAGTATGACAACAATAGAAAACTGTGAATGAATTTAGCATTAGACTATTAAAGATCAACCAGCAACACTCTTCCCTAAAATTGTTTTCTTGGTTGTTAATGTCATCCCTGGATATGTTTTTAATGGCTCCGAAATTTAAAATGTTTAATCTATTTTTAGCTCATTCTTATGTTATTTCATTGTAATTTGCATTGTATTTTGAGTTTCTTTTCTTATCATCAAAAGACATGCGTTATCACAATCAAGATATAATATTCTGTAGTTGTCAGGAATTACTGCATTTATAGTTTTCTTAATTACTTTTTACAGGCTTTAGGGTTTGATCTGGTAACAAAAGTGAACCTTTCAGACCTTTCACTGGGATTAGAACAAGTCTTAATCAATGCTGATGAACAGGATGCAGTTTATCAAGCAGCCCTGTGTTCCTGTCAACAGGAAATAAGACAACTAAAGTAAGTTCTAACACCATTAGGTCATGTTTCAAGATCATGATAAATTACAGGACTAAAATGCTGCTTATCCAAGACACTATGACAAGTTCATGATAAACTACATGTTCAGGATACAGTAGAAACTCTCAGATAAATAATATAACAGGATGCTGTTCACCCAAAACACTGAGTTCATAAGGAATAAGTTAAATCACATAAGGTTTCACTATTTGTTAAGAACACAGAACTTGTAGCAATTTCTTGATGCAGTTCATGACTAAGGTGCAGTTTATTGTGCATGCTAAGTTCATAAGGCAAGTTGTGATGAATGACATGACAAGATTATTTGTAACAAGTGCACTGATGTAATGTGGTGAAAAATTGAGGAATTTTTTTTTCCTTTGTATGTGATGAAAACTGTATTTGTGTTTATTTTCCCAATTTCATAAAATTTGTATTTCAAGAGCATTACAATTTAACGTTTATATTTCAGATCTCTAAATGAGCAATATTCTTGGGCAACAGACAAATTGAAACAAGATCTAAGTGAAGCTAATGCTAGAAATTCTATGTTAGCAAAAGAGGTTGACGAACGACATGCTCATTTGGAACAATCGTCTGAGAAAAAACTTGTGTATGTATTTGTCACTTTGTCTCGTAACAAAATAAAAAATTTGCACATTTTTTTTGTAAAATCATTCACTTGTATTTTAACAGTACTAACAATTCATTATTTGTCCTTAATAACTTACTAATTCAATTTTTTTTCATTTATTACTGCCAAGCCTTTAAGTAAACATATTTAGTTGTTGTTTAGAAAATTTGTATTTTATGCTACATTTTTTTCCATTCTTTAGATAGCTAGGCTAGTAATTTGTTTTATTGCTTTATATAGTATTTTAAATGTTCCAATGAATTTTAAAATAGTGATACTTTGATGTTGATAAAAGACACCTATATGTGAGTAAATAAGGGAGATAAATCATCATTAGGCATGAATATTTTTTTTTTTAGTTTGTAGATCATTGCATGTTTTACCCCATTCTATTTTTAAATTTGGAAAGGGACTTTTTATTACAATGATTGTTCCATTGAAACATACATGGTACTTAGGGAAGGCACTTTGAAAAATCAGAAATCTACCTGTACTAGCAATTTTATATTATTATTAATGTATTAATGTACAAAAAAGTATTCAACAGCCACATATGGATGAAATTTTTAAGTGCCATCTCTGATTCCCTTGTTTGTTTCTAAGGGACAGCCCTAAAACCCCTGTCTACTTTTATTGGACTTTTACAAGCTTAGTTGATCCATCTTACACCATAGCTTAAAAAATGTATATTTTTCTTGGTGATTTTGTTTTCTCTATGCAATCTTACATCATATTCCTTCTTTAACTACAATGCAATTTAAAAAAAAGATGAATTCAGTCGTTTTTATGACTTTGATGTTTTAAAAAATGACAACAACACATAACTTTAATCTCCAATCCCAACAGACCATATATATTTATCTTGACCAAGATTTCATTACTTATTCAAGTAAACATAGATTTGTTTGTTTTGATTTATAATTTTATGACTTAAGGCCACTTAAAACCAAACATTACAACCTTATCACGACAATGGTTTAACAAACGGAGAAGAAAATTTGACATTGTCACTTACAATAAGTCAGATAATAATTAAATTTATATTAACATTGTGTGACAATGTCCACTATCTGTCATTATTAAATCAATTTTGTATTATATTTCTATAAGGTATTGTTGTCTATAGCATGACCATTATTGATTTAAGGTTCATTTATAGCCATAATTATAAGGGAAATAAGTCTGTTCTTGTAGAAGACCATAAAAAGTTATTACTTATGAGGGTATTCTTTGAGGAGAAGGGTTCACTGTTTCAATAGGTAGTGAATGAAACTATTTAACAAAGTCATATTTTCATTAGAAGTGTGTACACATTTTGTTTATGTTTAATTTTCATGCCATTTGGTAAAGGATAGTGCTTATGATTTATTCAATTTTATAGAACTGTGGAACGTAAATACCAAGAGCAAATCAAAAGTTTACAGGGTCAGTTAGATGATGAAAGAGAACAATACTCAGCTCACACCTCTAAACTAAAATCTAAGATAAATACAGAAATGGAAAATCTAAAGCATGAGGAAGGCAGACTCAGGGAAAATCTCACACTAGCACATAAGGTAAGAAACTAGTTATCTGAAGCAGGCTGACTCATAGAAAATCTTTCGCTAGTTCATCAGGTAAGGAATTAGATATCTGAGGAAGTTAGACTCGGGGAGAATCTTGCACAAGCTCATAAGGTAAAAAAAGATATCTGAGGAAGACAGACCTCGGGAGAATCTTACACTAGGTCATAAAGTAAGGCACTAGATATCTGAGGATGGGCAGACCTCAGAAGAATGATGTACAAGCTTGTAAGCTAAAAACTAGATATCTTGAGGGAAGGTAGACTTCAGAAGAATGTTTCACTAGCTCATAAGGTAAGGACCAAAAAATCCAAGGAAGGCAGGCACATGGAGGATCTTACACTAGCTCATAAGGTAAGGAACTAAATATTTTAGGAATGTGAACTCAGGGAAAATCTTACACTAGCTCATAAGGTAAGGAACTAAATATTTGAGGAAAGCAGAGTATGAGAGAATCTTACACTAGGTCATAAAGTAAGGAACTAGATATCCGAGGAAAGCAGACTCAGGGAAAATCTTACTATAACCCAAAAGGTCATGAATTAGATATCTGAGAAAGGCAGACTCCTAGTGAATCTTACACTAGCCCATAAGGTAATGAATTAGATATCTGAGGAAGGCAGACTCCTAGTGAATCTTACACGACCTCACAAGGAACAGAACTAAGGAATCAAGGTGCTTGTAACATCTTAGAGCCTATAAAAACTACAGTAATGTTGAAAGGAAGGTCATGGAATGTTACACACATTCAAAGAGTATTAAACTAATTTAATGAGAAAATTACCTTGTTAAAATTTCAAAGCAGAAGGAAAAGAATTGATAATATTATGTAAGCATGAAAAGCAAAATGCAGTCATGATAATGGAGGCAAAGGCTATCTTATTTAGTTCTCAGAAAACAAGAAACAAACTTAGGTATAAATAAACATTGAGATGTCTACCAGATGTGTTCTGTCACTGAAATACTTTCTTTAATTGTCAAACTTTTTGCATTTTTAGCTCACCTGGCCCGAAGGGCCAAGTGAGCTTTTCCCATCACTGTCCGTCGTCGTCCGTCGTCGTTAACTTTTACAAAAATCTTCTCCTCTGAAACTACTGGGCCAAATTAAATTAAACTTGACCACAATCATCATTGGGGTATCTAGTTTAAAAAATGTGTGGCGTGACCCTGCCAACCAACCAAGATGGCCGCCATGGCTAAAAATAGAACATAGGGGTAAAATGCAGTTTTTGGCTTATAACTCAAAAACCAAAGCATTTAGAGCAAATCTGACATGGGGTTAAATTGTTTATCAGGTCAAGATCTATCTGCCCTCAAATTTTCAGATGAATCCGACAACCCGTTGTTGGGTTGCTGCCCCTGAACTGGTAATTTTAGGGAACTTTTGCTGTTTTTGGTTATTATCTTGAATATTATTATAGATAGAGATAAACTGTAAACAGTAATAATGTTCAGCAAAGTAAGATTTACAAATAAGTCAACATGACCAAAATGGTCAGTTGACCCCTTTAGGAGTTATTGACCTTTATAGTCAATTTTTAACCATTTTTCGTAAATCTTAGTAATCTTTTACAAAAATCTTCTCCTCTGAAACTACATGGCCAAATTAATCCAAACTTGGCCACAATCATCTTTGGGGTATCTAGTTTAAAAAATGTGTGGCGTGACTCGGCCAACCAACCAAGATGGCCGCCATGGCTAAAAATAGAACATAGGGGTGAAATGTAGATTTTGGCTTATAACTCTGAAACCAAAGCATTTAGAGCAAATCTGACATGGGGGTAAAATTGTTCATTAAGTGAAAATCTATCAGCCCTGAAACTTTCAAATGAATAGGACAACCGGTTATTGGGTTGCTGCCCCGAAATAAGTAATTTGAAGGAAATTTTGCAGATTTTGGTTATTATCTTGAATATTATTATAGAAACAGATAAACTGTAAACAGCAATAATGTTCAGCAAAGTAAGATCTACAAATAAGTCAACATGACCAAAATTATCAGTTGACCCCTTACGGAGTTATTGCCCTTTATAGTCCATTTTGACCAATTTTTTCGTAAATTTTTGTAATCTTTTACAAAAATCTTCTCCTCTGAAACTCCTGGGCCAAATTTAACCAAACTTGGCCACAATCCTTATTGGGGTATTGAGTTTAAAAATTGTGTGGCGTGACCCGTCCAACCAACCAAGATGGCTGCCATGGCTAAAAATAGAACATAGAGGGGAAATGTAGATTTTGGCTTATATCTCTGACACCAAAGCATTTAGAGCAAATCTGACTGGGTAAAATTGTTTATCAGGTCAAGATCTATCTGCCCTGAAATTTTCAGACAAATCAGACAACCTGTTGTTGGGTTGCTGCCCCCGAATTAGTAATTTTAAGGAAATTTTGCAGATTTTGGTTATTATCTTGAATATTATTATAGATAGAGATAAACTGTAAACAGCAATAATGTTCAGCAAAATAAGATATACAAATAAGTCAACATGACCAAAATTTTCAATTGACCCCTTAAGGAGTTATTGCCCTTTATAGTCAATTGTTAACAACTTTTTCGTCATGTTTTTAGGAAACATTTTCCACTGTAATTACTGGGCCAAGTTCATTATAGAGAGAAATATTTGTAGCAACAAGAATGTTCAGTAAAGAAAGATCTACAAACACATCACCATCACAAAAACACCATTTTGTCATGAATTTATCTGTGTCCATTGATAATATGCACATAGACCAAGGTGAGTGACACAGGCTCTTGAGAGCCTCTAGTTTGTCTATACTATATTATTGAACTAAGGTTTATCATGTTTTTAATTGTTTGTTTTTAATTATTTCTAAATAGGAATTAGAGAAATTAGAATCAGATTTGTTTGAAACAACAGAAAAACTTGCAGAAACAGAAAAGCAGAACAGCAGGTTTCAGAAAGAACTTGAAGCAACAGATGAATTACAAAGAAAGGTATATTTCAAGATTACCTATTGAGCTTACCACCATGCATTCAGTTGTCTTTCTTTGTCATGATACATTTTTTGTTGTTATGTATGTCAAATATGTCCCAGAAGCATGTATTTCCAATGGTATTGGATTGGGACCAAAGTTTTAGTCTCATGACATTTGATTCTGACATATCTTCAAAAGTAAATACCGGTAATAACTGCTTGTTGCTTTCCATTTTACTGATATGCATCAACATGTTATGCAGACTGCACGGTTAATTAACAAGGTCCTTCAAAATAGCCTTTGTTACCAAAATTTAACTTTTTAACAGCAATATCTAGCCTAAAACAGTTAAAACCAATGCTCCAGGGTCATAATGATGACATGAACATGAACTTTAAAAAAATATATAATCATCAACAACTAAAATTTTGGCCAAACCTGGAAACCTTCATTGTTTATTAAATAGTGTACACTTCTATAGTAATGACAATTTTGACCAAACACTGTTTGTTTATATTTTCCAGTTTGATGAGCTAGAAAGTAAGGGAATTTTCTTACCAAACCAGCACAGTTTACTGGACAGAATGAAGGAGATGGAAGAGCTAAACAAGGTAAGTAACTGTGGGAAAGCAGTTTTAATCATAGGAAAGTTAAAAGTCTGTACTATTAAAATTATTAGATTGTGTTTTCTTGGCTATATCTGTTATAGTTCTGGCATTTTAATATTTGAGAAACAATTTGTTAAGTTGACAATCTGAATCTTTAACAAGAATTTCATTTGGTAATCTTGTATGAAGTGTAACTACTAAGGTTTAAGAATTTCTCAATAAAAGTAGTCCTAACTGGGTTTAAAAAGAATGATTAGATTTATTGGATTGTTATATAGAATTTGAAAGACAAATTTGTACATTAAGCCAGTCTAAGAGTGTACAATCCATGCAGAATGTTCAGTTAAGAGAATTAGCATAAGATTTATTTGTCTTAATTTCTAATATAGGTAACAAAGTCATTGTCCAATAGTTTACAGGGAGTCAAAAATATACTTAACAACACAATTTTTGCAATTATATAAACCTAAGAAATAAACTACATACTCATTATTTTTGAATAAGTGCAATTATGTCCAATAATATTCTCATGTTTTTTTTTTTAATTTTCTAGGATTTAAAGGACAGAAATGATGAGCTAACAGCTGAAATGGAAAGTGTAAAACATCTACTACCCAGCAGGAAATCAAAAGCATCTCATGATTGGACATCAAAGATACCAGTTAAGGATGGAACATATCTGTCTGATTATATAAGGACAAAGAGAGGAAGTGCTAGGTCTAGTGTTTCAGGTAGGTCAGACAGGAATCCAGTCAATCACTTTAGAAAGAAACTTCTAAAGGGCCAATCACATTCAATTATTTGTAGATAGGCAAATTATCAAAAAGAATAATGATTTGATATTTTCCATACGACAAAAAGAAGAGAGACATCTTGTACTGGAATTCATCAAAAAAAGTCAAATTTAAATTATTATGCTTTTAAAAAATTCTTCATGACGATTGAAGTTTCGTTAACAAAAATCGCCATAAATTTTAGTTAAGAGTAAGATTGATGTTTATGAATATGTCTTGTTTTACTCAATAGATTTCTCCGATGATGAGAGTGTGACTGGTATCCCATGTCATCCTGGACGTGTCAGAAGACGACTTCCCACAGCTCCTGATGATGATGATGCCAGCAGTAAGTACAGTTCGATCTAATACCAGACTCTGTAAAATAACTGTTTGACTCAGACAGAATCCCTATACAAATGCTCTCTATAAAGCAGTCACTGCTTAGTACAAGCACCTGGTATGTTTTTTACTGCCAAATATTTCAATATGAGCATGAATTTTCCTTCTAAACAACACATTTACAAACCAAGTACAATTAAATTACACTGACACTGGTTGATATAAACATATGTCAATATTTATTTTAAATCTTGATGAAAGAAACACAAAATAAAACGTGAAATATATACCATATGATTTTGAAATATATATATATCATGCTTTCCTTTGCTCATATCACCCTGCTGAGTTGCTGTGTTATTTTCGTATTTTAAGACATGAGCATAGCATATCAGTGATGTCAGAATGTGTGAAGTGACAATATTAAGCTTTTGTGAAGTGTAAACCTGTCAAAGGGTGGGAAAAAAAAAGACCAGAAATAACAGTTTGCCAGATTATAGGGTATTTTGTGTATAGAGAATTAAGATCTCAGCAGCTCGCCCCCTTGTGAAGCTTTTTAGTTGTTTCCTTTACTCGTGCGTCAAAAAGATTCACATAATGACTCAGATATCAAATCTGTTGAAAAAGTACAAGATATCCATGCACTTAATGTAAAAACCATTGGTTGTTAATATTCCCAACATAGAACCCAGGCATCAATGGTTTAATTATTTTCCAGGTGTATGTAGTAGCATGCAGAATGACAGAGACTATATTGATGTACTAAAGAGAGAGTTATATGATACTAGACTTAACTTTGATAGAGAGAAAAAAGAAATAGACCAAGCCTATAAAATGGAAATTACAAAGATAGAAGAAAAACAAGATCAAGAGAAAGCAGATTTACTAAAGAAAGTCAAAAATGATCAGGTAAATTGATGTAAATTAATTCATAAATCTGCAACTGGAAATTTAAGATAATGAGTTTTTGAAAAGTTCTTCATACAGTAAATGAAGCAATTTTTCTTTGATATATGTTTTTTATTTATTAGGGTTTCTAACTGAAAATAAACTGAGGTAGATTGAAAATATAATATTTAATTTATATAAAAAAAGTGGCACACCCAGTGGGAAATTGCTTTTATAGTGTTAAAAAGCTTCATTGGAGTAGCAACAATTTTTAAGATCCATAGAGAATATTTGTAAAAAGGTTTTCTTTACTACTCAAGGAGAAGATGAAACAAGAAATTAACAAGAAAATGTTAGACCAGTTAGCTGAGCATCAAAAAGAATTACAGACAGAATATGTAAATGAGAAACAAGACTTGATCCAGAAATATGAGTCACAGATCAATCTACTAAAGCAGCAGTTTAAAGAAGAGAAAGACAGGTAAATGATGAAACTTATTTTTATCAAATCTTATTTAGTCTTGCTTTTGGTATTGCAGTAAAGGATTTCCTTTGAATTGATTTTTTGACTGTCAAGTAATTATTCCTGCCTTAAGAATTTTATTATTTTAGGCCAAGATGATTCTGCTGTATCAGGAATTTAAAAAAAAAATACTCAAGAAATACCAGAATTTTTTTTTATCATTAAAATGGTAAACAATTTTTTTTCCCTTAAATTATGTCAACCATAATGTTTACCTTTTAGTCCTTTTGTTTTTGTTTTGTGGTCAAAGCTTGGTATCATGAAAATGTATTCTTACAGGGAATACAGATATATTTGAGGTTAATACCTAAACACTTTAATCCCCTTTAATTCCTCTTTAATTGGATAGAAAAGAACTGAATGTAGGATAACGACTTAATAAGTTCCAATTACAATTTATTTTTATAAGGTATTACATGTGTTACATTTTTCAAAGCTTTGTTTGTATGTCATTTAACAGTATTGAATCAAGATATCAGGCAGAACTAGATGGTCATGTGAACAAAGTGAAGTCTGAGTACCAAAAAGACAAGTCAGAACTGGAGACGTACCTGACAGGACCTACCTCAGCCTTCCAGAGAATGCAGCAGGAGAACTCAGAACTCAAGGAACAGGTGAACTTCATGAAGGAGGAGATGGAATGTCATCAACAGGAGATGAACGAGGAGCTGGAGACAGCCCTCGCCAATACAGAAACAGCACTCAGACAGCTTGAGAAAGAGAAAGTAGAACTCAATATACAGCTCAATTCTCAGAGAGAAGAATATGAACAAAAATTAAAAGAGGAGAAGTCGAGTCTTGAGGAAAGGTTTGAACAGAAACTGAGAAAAACAGAAAAAGATCATATGAGAATACTAGAAGAGGTAAATTGATATTAGGAGTTTGAATGAATGTATTACATGTGTAAGCAAAGTTATCTAACAATGAACTTTGGTTGAAGAATAATTACCAAGATATAACTGTAAATACAAAGAGAGAATAATTAAATTATAAGGAACTAAAAAATGTTTTCTATGGTGCATCTTAACCAGTTAAAGTGAATACTTGGTTGAGACTTCATTAAATATTATACTATATAATGCTACAAATGTATTCTTTTATAATTCAGAAGCTAGAAGAACAAAAAACATACTTGGATAAATCTCACAAAAAGCTGAAAGACCAACTTTGTAAGTTTTCATTTTAAAAATATCCTTTTGAACTACATAGATATCTACCTTGACATACAAGGTTAACAGTTAGGTTGGGAAAGTTTGCATGTCATATTTAATAATACATCAACAGGCAAGGTTGGGAAAGTTTGCATGCCATATTTGATAATACATCAACAGGCAAGGTTGGGAAAGTTTGCATGCCATATTTGATAATACATCAACAGGCAAGGTTGGGAAAGTTTGCATGCCATATTTGATAATACATCAACAGGCAAGGTTGGGAAAGATTGCATGCCATATTTGATAATACATCAAGAGGCAAGGTTGGGAAAATTTGCATGCCATATTTGATAATACATCAAGAGGCAAGGTTGGGAAAGTTTGCATGCCATATTTGATAATACATCAAGAGGCAAGGTTGGGAAAATTTGCATGCCATATTTGATAATACATCAAGAGGCAAGGTTGGGAAAGTTTGCATGCCATATTTGATAATACATCAAGAGGCAAGGTTGGGAAAGTTTGCATGCCATATTTGATAATACATCAAGAGGCAAGGTTGGGAAAGTTTGCATGCCATATTTGATAATACATCAAGATGCAAGGTTGGGAAAGTTTGCATGCCATATTTGATAATACATCAAGATGCAAGGTTGGGAAAGTTTGCATGCCATATTTGATAATACATCAAGATGCATTATTGTGTGTTTTAAAAAAATGAAAACAACAATGAATTTCATGCATATGAAGTGTTTTTTCCTGAATTTACCTTAATGAGGAACACTCAAAGATTAACGTGTCTCAGTTGTAATAAGAAATATAATTGTCTCTTGCTAGTACTTGTAACATACTATATAAAAATAAAGAGATATTTATGTGGTATGATTGTCAATGAGACAACTATCCACCATAGATCAAATGAGGTGAATGTAAGCATTTATAGGCAACTGTACAGCCTTCAACAATGAGAAAAAACCCATATCTTATAGTCCACTCTTAAAGGCCCCGACTGAAAAGATATGAAACAATTCAATTGAGAAAACTAACAGCCTAATTTAAACAATAAGTATATTATGATGTTATCAATTTATATAAGGAATCACAAATTGAATATTTTAGGTAATGCGTATGAGTCAGAACATGAACATGTGGTTCAGCGATATGAAAGTGATATTAAAATACTGAAACAAACAATAGAGGGATTACAGAACAAAACAGATGAAGAAAGGGAGATAATCGCCAGGAGGTTTGAGGAGGATAGAGAAATAATGCAAGAAGAGATTGCCAGAGAAATTAGACAGGAATTAGAGGTAAACTGTTCAGAAATGTTTGATATAAAGATTGTAATTTAAATCCGTCAATTTTGAAGATACCACTTTGCATCTGTTTTTGGAAATGCTTTAAGTTGATCACTATAAATCTCAATTAAGCCTTAATTTTGTTTAATATCAGAATAGAGGATTTTCAACAACTGCCAACTGTTTGGTTTTTTAAGTTTTGGATTTATTTGTTTAAATTTGGATGTTTCCTAACACATTTGTGTTTTATCCACCAGTAAATTCTACCAGCATATAATTATTTTCACACAATATTAGAGGTTGTGTTGAATAAAAATTGTCTATTAATCAGAGGCATAAAACACTCTTGTTCTGAAGTACTGCAGATTCATTTAGTTTTTGTGGGTTCCAGTTTTTATGGATTGATGAAAAATTTAAATTTATGAATATTTGATTTTGTGGTGTTGCTAAAATCTAAACAAGTCTAGAATAATGTCACTTTGATGAACTCTTAAATGTGTGTTACACCTATTCCCTAAAAACCCACAAAAGTTGGTACCCAACGAAAAAATAATGAATCAACAGCAATAAAAATAAAATACATTAAAAAATTGATTTTTTTTTTTGTTTTGACTGATTTTAGGAGGAAATTATAGGTCAGATGGAACAGGTAAAGGAAGCCTTTGATGAGGAGAGGAGTAAACTACAACAGCAGTCTGAGATGTACCAGAATGAGTTAGAGGATGCACAGCAAGAGATAGACAAAAATAGAACCAATCGTAAAAAGACAGACGAAATGGCCAAAACTATTACCAGTCTGCAAAGGGAGAAAAAACTGGTAAGTTATTTTATATTATATTGAAATGATTAACTGGCAACTTCAAAAAAATGTTTGCCTTAAAAAAAAAGGCTTTTCTGAATCATTCAAATATCAGAAACCTCCAATACTCATGTTTGAGATTTTGAATGTTTGTAATGGATTTGATAAATATTTAAAAAACAAACATGTAGTTTTATTTTTTGATTTTCAACAGTATTTATATAGAATTTAAAGAAAAATATTGTATGATTTGTTGTTTCCATAGATGCCACCTGTATTATAGATTGTAATAAACATTTTCAACTCAGCTGATTTAAATTGAGGCAATGTTATATTGACAACATAAGACTAAATCTAAACTTAAAGATTTAAACCAAATTTATTACTGATTCTAATAACACAACTCTCTTTATTCCAGGCTGATAAAACAATTGAAGATTTACAGTCCACTCTAAATACAACTAAGATGGCAATGGAGAGAAGGATAGGAGAAATAAAGGTAGAAAAAGATGGTGCAATATCAGCTGTTAAAACAGAGTTTGTACAGTCAGCTAAACAATCAGGCAAAGATAAGGTAAGATAATGTATAAATTCAAAGAATATAATTAAATCAATATGTAAATTAGCTAACAAAGTACTTGAACTAGTGGTACCAGTTTTTATCGATTCAATATCATTGTTTTTAGTTTTTTGGGTTGGTTTTTTTTTTGTGATTTTATATTTTGTGAACAAATAAATGGAAAAAAAATATTTGCTATGCCATTTTTACTTTTCTTTTGTTTGACCTCAATACCTTCAAATATAGCAATACATTAACTGTGAACTAATATAATTTATATGGTAGATGTTTAAGTTTGTGATATCATGAGTTATCTCCCATTAAATCTTTACTCTGTTTTGTCCTAAATGGTCTCTTTAAAAAAATTCATTATGCAAATCATATTATAGAATAAGTTATAGTTGTATAGTAGATAGCATTTTATCTGACTTCATTCATATTTCTTATCTTATATTGATTTACAGGCTGCTTATGAGGAGGAAATTAATATGTTAAAGAAAAATTTGACAGACTTAGAAAAAGAAAACAGAAAAATGCTAGAATTACAAGTGAGTTTTTTTTTAATTAAAGATAATCATAACTTGAGAAGTCATATCTTGGGGACTGAAAGCTTTTTGAAAATGTTAAATAAAAATTGATATCACTGGATTACTTTTCAACTTTGGAATCACACAATATAGTCAATGCTTATTTATATTTCATGGTTGTATTTTGAAAATTCTTTTTCATTCTATTTCAGACTTCACTGGAAGACATTGAAAAGAAATGTAACCAACAACAGGACTTTATACATAACCTGCAAGGCCAATTAGATGCCTATAAAACTAAAATCATCCCTCCACATGCACAGGTAGGTCTATGTTGTGTCAATGTGTATTTGATGTTTTGCATGTTTTAGTCTGTTGTTTTACTGCATGGGAACTTGCACTTAAAATGAACCAAAAAATCTACCATTCCAAAACATTCTCTGATCTGTAATAATTGCTGATGAACATAAAGTTATAAACAGTTGATTGAATATGCAGACAAGAAACATTCATATATTTACTTGTTAGTCATTTAACTTAATTTAAGTAAGTAAGTAAGTAAAACTTTATTTGGAGTCAGCATATTGACAAACAATACAAACATAAGCTCTAATGAGCTTTTCACCGAATATAAAACCATACGCAATAACAAATAAAACAAGGCATGCAGCATGCAGTAAATAATAAAAAGAAGCGCCTAAAATTAACTCTAGGCAAATAGCATATACATGTATCTTGCAAAATACCAAAACATATATATGAAGCACTAAAAATTTTTAAAATTTGCAGTTTAAAAATTATTTTAAAATTTTTTTTGGATTTATAAAGTAAAAATTTCAAATCTTTCAAATTTTAAAATGTAAAAAACAAAATTTCAGTATGTAAAATCAATATGTTTGTTCTGGGTTTTTTTTTACATGACCACCATTTATTTTGTTTTACCCCCATGTTGTGTATCTCTTCTTTATGTTGAAACCTTTTAGTAAATATGTTATAAAATGTCAACACAGATAATATTTTTCTAAGATTCCCTTTCTGTCTCCTAATGAAATATATTTGTGGTGATGTTTATCTGATTTGACCTATTTTTTTGTAGTCTTATACCATTTATTTATTATAGAATGATTTTCACAACAGCGTGGACTACAGCAATACTTATGCTGGTCAAAATTATAATCATTTACCTTTAACTAGTTTGTCATTGACTATCGATAGCAGTGAATATCACTCAATCTGTCATAGGCTTTCCAATGGGTATTTAAATAGAATAAAATAGTAAAATACATGCAGGTGCACGAGAAGAAGAAAAAAGAAAGTTTAAGTATTTAACATTTAGTTATTCATATTACTTGATTTAGGAATTAAGAACAATTGGCGACCCCACAGTTTAAATGTCTATTAGACGCACTATATGACAAGTGTGTGTTACAGGCGAACATTCAGCTAATCTGACACAGTCAATTGATATGATAACTGAGACTGTCAAGAAATTTTCTTGTCCATGCTGTTTTGAAAATGATTCTATTTCTATAATTATTAAACTGAAAATAGTTTATTGTAAGAAATAATTTACTTACCAGGGCATCACAATTTAAACCACAGATATATTTTATTTTTGATCTAAATAGATTTTTATGTTTTCATGTATTTTTACTAGCTGGCAAATAAGTAGGGGTCAACTTAGATTGTATTCTTACAAAAAAGAAAAAGCAGCAGATTTGATGCAGTAATGTCATGTACATATAATGACACTTCAAAATTGACCTTTCTGTATTCAACCAAAAATCACATTTTTACTTATGTTTATTTTATTTATTTATTTATTTTTTTGGAGGGGGGGAAGGTGATATAAACTGCCACCTTACCTAAAAAGATATTTTACTCTCAACAACAATTTTGTATAAGACATTGTGGCACAAAAAATCTGAGACTTTTTGGTTTGAAAAAGAGTACTCTGCCATTGTTAAATCATTACATAAAAACTCAACATTAAGTGCCCTAGTTTTTCAACAGCTAGTACAATTCATGAAAACATAAGATCTAATTGTGAACTATTAACATGTTTATGTGTAGTTAAAAGCACTGTTTTATGTTTTGTTTGCACATGTTGTTTTGCACAGAGTATAATCGATGAATTGGTAGAACAAAGAGAACAATTACAAGATTCATTGAATTCTGCACATCAAAAATTAACTGATGTTGACCATAAAATTGAGAACCTTACTAAATTACAGGTAAAATTTGATAGGAATATTAATACTTATATGGCTGGGGTTAAGAGTGGATAGGGTTTGAAATTGAAGGGAAATAAACAGGAAACAAATTCTTAAGTTAAGGAAAGAGCACAAAGTGCAACTGTTGCAAAGTAAAAAACTGGTGATATAGTTTAATTTTTAACTTTTGTATAAAGATTAAACATTTTGAGGAAAGAAAGGTACCGACACTGTTTAAAGGAAATAAGTGTCTCCCCCAGACCACTGATTTTAAGTTTATGATAGTGGCTCCTCTCCCTTGATTATGGTCTAATCCCCCCTCCCCCCTAGGTTATGGACTCTTATCTGAGAAAATTATACATAGTTTACATGTTAAAGTTTGTGTTTAGGTCAGTTTAAAGATAAGTAAATAATATTTGGAATGCAGTTGTTTTACAGCTCTGGAATTTCTCATTTTCATGAAAATTATTTGGCTGTACCCTCTTAGTAATAGTCTATTGACATTAAAACTTTTGCTTGGTTTACATGTTTAAAGTTGGGATTAGTTCAATTTAAGTGGAACTTCTAGTTGGTGAGTCAATGATATTTGGTATGCAGCTTTATTAGCATTCACACATCTCATATTTATTGAAAAATGCCCCCACCCATCACCATGGTTTATTAACATTGAAGATCATTGAATGTGTAACAGTGCTGCATAGTTTACATGTTAAAATTTTGACATTTTAATTTCAACAGTTTATTTTATTAAGTGCAGTGTAAAATATCCAGAGTTTTCAAAAAAGTTACCTTTAAATTAACACAAGTAAAATCCAAATTGGATTTGTCAAATTATAACCTTGATGGAAAGGAAATTGAAAATGTTGTAACATATTACATTATATAATCCTAATGCATTTGAATAGATTATGAAATTTTACTGTAATTATATGGTTGTTTTAAATATTTTTTTGGTCAAAATTTTTCCTTGTTTTTCAGGATTTTATCTAAAACTTTATTGTAATGTTTCAAGCGGTTAATAAATTCAAGGAAGTTTAAAAAATTTTAATATTCAGGAAAATATTTCTTGGTTCTAAATATATTGCCGGGTACACCTTAAGAAAAGTTCTTAAAGATTATTAAATTATAGCAGACAGAAATATTAAGGGCTATCCCATTAGAGTTGGGTTATATATACATTGTTATCTAATGTACTTGCAGAAGAAATACAATCACAATGTGGAGAAAAACAACAATAATACTGAGGCTCCTGAAGATGATCAGCCTGAAGGTCTTCAAAAAGAGAAGGTTAGTAGATGATTTCAGAAACATGTTGATACAAATGATGGGAAACTTTTTTTTTAAACAACCAGAACAATACATATTTAACATTCAAAGTCAAATTTTTTATATGACTGCAAAACATTTTGCTATATATACAGATGTCATAGTTGTCATCTAAAGACACATTTGGTTTCTGGACAATAACTTTAGTTAAAGTGTATAGATATCTATGAAATTTAATCATACAGTTCAATACCACAAAAGGAAGGTTGGTGTAGTTTTTGGGGAAAGGAAGGTTGGTGTAGTTTTTGGGGATGATGTAGCCAACCGTTTAGGAATTAGGGGCCAAAAAGGGCTTATTCCGTACTTTTCATTAGTTTATCCTTTTACAATTAAAAAGCTGCTGTCATGTCATTGTGCATCTGCTGTAGCCATTTTTTGTTTTAAATAATTCTGCCATGGGAATTTATTATGACATTTAGTTGATGTTATTTTGATACGATACATGACCTATTTGTATTGATATGATCTAATTATATCCTATGACATTTATGTTGAATTCAAATATGTATTGATGTGGTATATTTGAGTCCTACAAAATATATTGAAAGTGGAATGAAATAAACTAAAATTAACACTGTCACTCTTTAACCAACAAACTATTTATTTAAATATGAAACTTTGTCTTTGTAGGAAATTTTGATGGCACTAAAATTAGAGCGAGACAGATTAGAGACAGAGCTTGAGAATGTCAGTACTAAGGTTTGAATTATTATCACATCATTTGGACAGTAGAAATTATTTACTGTAGTGTGAATAACCATAGAGTAGATTAATGCATGGATTGCATAAATATATAATCATATTTGAGAAAAATAGACAATTACATATTTCTGTTTCAAAAGCACTCAAACTGTTAAGAAGCTTTTTAAAAACAATTATCATAAAATAAGATTGAACAATAGAATAAGAAAAATTGATTTATTCATTTGATTTCTGTTGTGTGTAGTATTATAACATGATTTTACTTCAACTTCGTACTTTATTTTGCCTTTTAACTTTTTTGGATTCGAGCGTCACTGACGAGTCTGTTGAAGACGAAACGCGCGTCTGGCGTATATACAAAATTTAGTCCTAGTATCTATGATGAGTTTATTTATATGTTTTCAGCTTGTAAAAGCAAACAATGATCTAGCCCAGAACCAAACACAACATGCAGAAGAGATGAAGAAGTACCATGTCAGTAATGGTATAGATATAGATAACTTTACACGACTACAGATAGATCTGGTAGATCAACAAAGACAACTCAGGGAGCTACAGGAATTTATTGAAGCTAAAGAGAATGAAAAGAATAAAAAGTTCAAAGGTAATTTATGACCAAAATTATAGTTTTGCAGGTTTAAAATGATAGTGTAAGAGTTTAAGAGAGTATGAATTAACTGAATGACTGTTAATACAAAAAAATCATTTTTCCAAGTTTTGGAAAAGAAGGTATAGAAAAAGCTGTTGACTGTTTGGACTGTTTGTGAAACATGATTAACTTTGATACAAAGTACCTAAAAAAATTTGATTAAGTCTCTCAATTGGAATTCTAACTAGTACAAACATGGACACGTCCATATAATTTTTCTTTCTTTCTTATTAGTTCATTCTTTCTTGATGAAAAATATGTTTATGAAAGAACTTTTCTATGAATATATTTAAAATATAATTAAAACAAATGAAGCTATTAGATATCATCAATCTTTTCATTAAATTTTTTAATTGAACTAATTTATAAAACAATTTTTTTTTATAGTGAGAGAAGAAGAGATGAAGAAAGCCATTAAGGAACTAGAAGAAGATAAGAACTCATTACAGAGGAAATTAAGACTAACACAACAGATGCTGGATGAACAGATTGAGAAAATTAAAAATCATGTAAATAATTATACTAAATATGTATTTTCCGAACCATTTGAGTAAGACCATATGGGTATATACTTATATGGTCCAACCATACGTGTACAGTAATTACCACTCTGTTACACGTTTTCTTTAATACTTAGCTCTTCATATGGTATGACCTTTCTAGTTGTCGTGTCATTAAAAAGATGCTATCATATAGGGAATTTTATTATAATATTATATTAATAAGATTAACCAAATAAAAAACAAGCAGTTTCACATAGATAATTTTACTTGCAAGTCAAAACTATAATAAACACATTTTATACCGATGGTCATAGCAATGTGTCGACTTAACTTCCAAAAATTTCTTAAAGAACTGTTACAAAAGAAGTCACTGACAAGGAACACCATTTGTTTTAGTTGTCTTGTGAATATGGTGTACTGCAGTCATATGTTATATTTGAGATCTAGAGCTTTTTAAAAACACTGTAGACACATCAGAATGGCCAACCTCAGTATTACTGCACGCAGCTGCTAAGAAGGCTAACTTTTCACTCAAAGGCAAAAGGTGTAACTGAAAGAATCATGTAAAACTAAGATGTATGAATGCAAATAAGCTCTATGCCTACATGCAAGAATACAAATTAGCGAGGAAAACTAACTATAACATCCATATCTAATTTTTATTTTGAATTATAAAATTAATACATTTTTTATGCAACAATCATTGTTTAAAATTTTTAGATAAGTTTATTGTATTATTGGAATATTTGTTATACACATTTGAAAAAAAATAACCATATGGTCTAAATAATCATAAGGTCCTTCCCGTTAATAACCAAACGAGAATAATACTCATATTGTCGACCATACACATACAGTTGGACCATATGAGTATACTTGTTTGGTCATGAGCATACACGTATGGTCCAAATACTCATATGGTCTGGAACAAATATATTCTATTTTCAATACCAATATTTTATTTCTTTTCCATTAAGTCTTTTGTTTTAGACAAAATATGTAAAAAAAAAATACTGAACAAATAGGAATAGCGATTCTTTATAAAAAAAACAACTGATTTAATCATTTTTTCACTGAAATTTCAACAGACATCATGGAGAGAAAAAAGGAAAAGATATATAGTAGAAAAAATTATAAAAAAAAAGAAATTTGAAATAATTACGATTTTAGTTCTGCTTGTGTCCTTGAAGTTTTACATATGTATTTTTTTATTTCACTATTTCTTAGAAGATTTTTATGTTCACAATAAAAGGGAAAAGTTTTATTGATAAATACATTTTGTTATATTTTTAGTATGGTGATTGTGAAAAGAGAAATGTGTTAGTTGTTGATTTATATAAAGAGAACTCAGAACTCATGGAAGCTTTGTGTGTCATGGAAGAGAGGAAGAAAGATGCCGTCAGTCGATGTTACAGAATGGAAGACCAATGTCGAGCTTTGAAAATGATGCTTAAAAAAGTATATCATGTCGCTGTGACGTGAGAAATGACGATAACTGTCATGCTTTACCCACCAGTATTTAAGGCAGCAGTTATACTCATTTTATGGTGCTAATCTCAGAGCCATGATTCTGAGATCAAAATACTTATAGTGCCTTGCAGATGAGTGCTGTTATTAATAAAACAAGTAGTCAGAAAATAGTATTTTCCCACTAAGTTAGTGGATGGTATACTGCATTTGCCATGTTTGTTCCTCCGTCCATTCATCTTTCCATCTGAAACTTTAATTGCATAGTACTTTGCTTCTGCAGTATGGAATGATATAATATTTGATCTGGAACATTAAAATGATGAGTTTTACTGTGTATAAGATTTTTCAGATCTGTCAGGAAATTATGTATATCCATATTTTGAATTTCAACGATTCCTTCTGAGGATGGAACTTTTTGTCAATATTTAATTGCAAGTTGGAGAGTACTTTGCATGACATTATGCATTGCACTTTGTTTGTCATAAAATGACATTTTGTGATAGTGCTACCTCTGAACTTAAATTATTTTGAATATTTAAAACAAGTGTTATTATTTATCTTCTGTGATTTTAAAAAATGTTGTTAGTTAATGAAATGTTATATTGTAAAGAGAATATTTATGTTATAAGATCATTCATTAAAGTCATTAATATTGAATGTAATAAAAATGATATGGAATAATCTTCCTCTACTCCTGAGAGTTATGAGTATATGGGAAAGATTGTTATTTAAATATGTAGAGATCAAGCTGATTCATATTTTATATTTGAATACTGAAACTTTTCTACATATAAAATTGCAAAATATGATTTAAATGTGTTCATGTTTTTAATTATGCCTACATGTTTATTTAATGCCTAAAGTAAATGGAGGTGATTTTGACCCTAAAAATGTGTTTATGATCAGATTATAGTACTTTTTGTATTATAATAATCAATTAATGAATAACAAAGCACTGCCTTAAGAGAAATATATGAATATAGAAGTCAATGCGACTACTTTGTGATGAAATTGCCTTTTCTATAAAAACACCCTTTTTGTCATGCCTTGACAAAGTCAAAAAGAGAGACTTTTCAGTGGCAGCATCGCCAGGGATGTCATCAATTTGTTAAAATTTGTGGTATGGTCAGTTTAAGAGAACCACTTATAATAAGTCATGATATAGGATGTGCAGTTGTATAAGCATTGTCACTTCTCATTTCAAGGAGAGGATTTTGCCCTGCTAACTCAGTAATGGTCTATGATTTAGAAAGTTTTGCCTAGTTTACATGCTAAAGTTTTGTGTTTAAGTCAGTTTCAAGGGAAGCCAATTATGAAACTAACTTCAGTAATATTTGGTGTGCCATTGTATCAGCATTGGCATAAATTATTTGGCCTTTAACCTCAGTTTGAATATTTTGCATAGATAACTTTTTAGGTATTGTTTTTTTTAATTTCAACATTTGCATTTCACTTTCAAAATTACATACAGGCAAGCCAGGTCTCTGAATCAACAATTTGTGTGTTAAGGATGTCTGCTGGTCATGTTTTTGAATTCTTGTCATATTTTCGATTTTCTCAGGTTTTATCCATACAAATGTATTAAAATTTTTTTTACACGAGACCCCTATTTTGTCTTCATAAATCTGTTCAATAGATCATTTATGACCATTTGAATTTTTGTCATGAAATCCTTGTTATTTTTTCTTGGTTTAAAGGGTAAAAAACAATTCCAATGTTAACAAATAGTAAAGTCTGAAGAAAACCCTTTTCCCGCCATCTTCTAAATGTCTCGTATTTTGAAAACTACACACGAGACTATCGATTTTATTACTTTATTTTGTTTAAATATCAAAGTTGTTTTCATTTTAAGCAATCACATGAAATCCTTGTTATTTTAAATTAGAGCAGCAGACATCCTTAAATCAGATACTTTCTTCAATTTAAAAAACAGTGATTTTCTTTTATACATGTCTTCTTTTTATTTGAATTTTGCTGGTAGCTCACCTGGTTTAGAGGGCCTAGTTAGCTTTTGTCATCACTAAGTCTTGGTGTCCTTTGTCCATCTGTATATCTGCATAACCTGTTTTTTACCTCTTCACCTCAAAGTTACAAGTATCGAATAAACTTAACATGTTTCAAGAAATGAGGTCATGGTCAGATAAACCAAATGAGAAATACATGTACATCTTACAATCATTCAATACAACAAATATAGTTGACCTATTTCATTTAGTTTCTAAAGAAATAGACTTAACCAAGAAAACTAAACATTGACCAGTGAACCATGAAAATGAGGTCAAGGTCAGATAAACAATGCCAGACAAAATTTATCTATGCATTACACATAGTTTACCTAGTGCTTATAGTATCTAAGAAACAAACGTAACCATGAAAACTTAACATTGACCAATGAACCATGAAAATAAGGTCATGATCAGTCAGACATACACACCTTACAACCCTTCCATACAACAAATATAGTTGACCTATTGTTTATAATTTAGGAAAAACAGATCAAAACAAAAATAACACTGAGCAATGAACCATGAAAATGAGGTCAAGGTGAAATAAAACCTATGAGACTGACATGTACATCTAAATATAATTCCAAACACCAAATATAGTTGACCTTTTGTATAAAGTATTTGAAAAAAACAAAAAATCTATGTACAAGGTATGAAGCATTCAGGTCTTCTAGCTGCTAAAATATAAAACTTTAGAGAAGTTACCTAACGTCGCCACAGCCAGATCACTATCCCTATGTCCAGCTTTCTGCAAGCTTGACAACTGAATAACAATAATAAGACGAAACTTGGTACGATATATCATAAAGCTTTGACTTGTATATAGCTGAGATAAAATGAAAGAGATGTTTTATGGACAGACAGCGATAGGAGCTGACCTAGGAAAACTAGTATACCCTCTTCTTTGAAGAGGTGGTGTTAATACAAAATGGAAGTGATCAAGATGTGATTGTGACTGTAAACTTACCTTTCTCTCAATAGTATAAAGAAGATGTGAGATGATTGCCAATGAGACAACTGTACACAAGAGACCAAAATGACACAGACATTAACAACTATAGGTCACCGTACGGCCTTCAACAATGAGCAAAGCCCATTCTGCATAGTCAGCTATAAAATGCCCCGATTAGACAAAATAAAACAATTCAAACGAGAAAACTAATGGCCTTATTTATATAAAAACAATGAACGTGTTCATTTCGCATTGAACATTTAAATGTCACAATTAAGCTTTTAAAATGCTGAAAGATCCATAAGAAAAAATACTAGTGTTGGAACAGTTTTTTAATCTTAATTGAAAGATAAAGTCCACCTTTAAAATTCTATTAACATAAGAATCTTATTCTTAGCAGTCTTAATTTATAAACCAAAAAGTTCCTTGAGATCTTGTAACAAAAATCTGGATTTTTTTGTTTGACATCATATTTCATTCGCACTGTACAAAGAGTACTACGTTCCTGATCCACTGGTTGTCTTTTTTGAGGAAGCCAGGGGAAACGCTTGTGATAAATAGGATGATATTCAAATGGTTCATTGTAATATTTCGGTTTGTTTTTGACAACATTTGTAGTACAAAAGGTATATACAATTTTAGTAATGAGATCGAGAAGTTTGGCTTTTGCCTTTTTTGAAAGCAAGTCATAAAATGCAAGAAAATGAGATTCTAAACCAGTGATTGGGACAATGTCAACTGTTTTTATAAAACCTTATATTTTAGAAGGTATAAGAATGTTGCATAGTATACTACCTTGTATACAGATGTCTTATGTTACAAAGTTTCCGTCTGTCAAATTTCCCTGGTTCTTGACATCAATTTCATCATTAAGAGACGATTTGTACAAAAAAAATCCAACATTTATAATTGTTATAAGTAATAGTTTCAACTTCAAGTTTTTTTATGCCCCACCTACGATAGTAGAGGGGCATTATGTTTTCTGGTCTGTGCCTCCGTTCGTTCGTCCCACTTCAGGTTAAAGTTTTTGGTCGAGGTAGTTTTTGATGAAGTTGAAGTCCAACCAATTTGAAACTTAGTACACATGTTCCCTATGATATGATCTTTCTAATTTTATGCCAAATTAAAGTATTGACCCCAATTTCACGGTCCAGTGAACATGTAAAATGATAGTGCGAGTGGGGCATCCGTGTACCATGGACACATTCTTGTTTATATATGCTTATGTTCCAGACCATATGAGTATTTGGACCGGACCGTATATGTATACTCATACGGTCCGACCGTACCGTATGAGTATACGCGTACGGTCCAGCTGATCATACGTTTTGGGATCATATGGGTTAAATTTAAACAAACATTTATCAAAATCTTTATTTTTAGTTATACAAATTGTTATTATAACAAAATAGATGGCAGATGATAAAGTGAATAAGCGAACAATTGAAATTAAATATTTGCTTAATTGTATATCCGTGAATTCACTCTGGCCGAAGGTGACACTTGCTTCTAATAAGTACCACGTCGTATTTTTTACATTTACATGTTTTGTTAATGCATGTTCCTTTGCGTATGCATTTCTTTTGTAAAGTTCATAAATATTCTAAAACAATTGTCCTCCCACATTATGTTTACTTTCGATATCTTCAATTTTAATGAACATATTGAGCTGCATAACCGGCCTGCAAAATACAGGAGATTAACAGATTAAATAAGCGTGATCTTTTTAAATAGTTAGTCTAAGAATATTAAGTTTTTATGTCAAATGCTGTTGAACTTTTTATATTAATTGGAGATATAAGTCATGTTGGTATGTTATATACATTTGTATCTAATAAGCTTGACCAACTTCTTAATATCAGTCAGACCGGGTCTCACTAATTAGCGACAACAAGCGTCAAGAAGCGACAACAAGCGTCAACAAGCGACAACAAGCGTCAACAAGCGACAAGAAGCGACAACAAAAATTATTTTAGCGACAACAAGTGACAAGAAGACTATTTAGCGACAAGAAAACATTTTTTTTTATTAGATATAAAAAATTATTTATTAGAATAAAAAACTTATGTAACATTTTACACAAATAGTGTTGGATACTTGAACAGTTCATGATTTGTATAAATTTACCGTCCATATCAAGATTGCTAAAGTGATCAATATATTTAGAGCATTCGGAAAATAAATTATACCGTAAGTCACTATAAAGTTCACATTCAAGAAGGAAGTGTTTTTCATTTTCTACATAACCAAGGTTACAAAACACACAGAGTCTTTCTTCTATCGGAATAGGCGGCCTGGAGTACCTGCCGATCTCGTAGGCAAGGGGTAGTGCACCGGACCGAAACAGAGCCATAGTTCGTCTTTCCGGCCTGGCCATATTTAGGCAAACATAAAAATAAATTATACCGTAAGTCACTATAAAGTTCACATTCAAGAAGGAAGTGTTTTTCATTTTCTACATAACCAAGGTTACAAAACACACAGAGTCTTTCTTCTATCGGAATAGGCGGCCTGGAGTACCTGCCGATCTCGTAGGCAAGGGGTAGTGCACCGGACCGAAACAGAGCCATAGTTCGTCTTTCCGGCCTGGCCATATTTAGGCAAACATACGGTTCAGTTTTTACATTGTTTTTAAACAGTCTATATGTGTGTAAATAGTGAACACCTGTTGAAAACTCAAGATTGTCATTAATTTCCTTTCATCTTCAATCAATATGCATAAACATGATAGATATCGTTTAATGAGGCAATAAATAAATAAAAAGATGAAAACATTCACATTTCAATTTTCTTTTCCTCCTGTTTGGTTTCAGTTCTTTGTATTTCACAATTTGTGTCACTGATATTTTCAGGACAATGATGCACAAGTAATTCATTTTGCGAGCTTAATACATATTGCACGACAAGAGTTTTAAAAAACAAATTATAAGATAAATAATATGTTCTAAAACACAAGGAAAAGTAATCTCATAATACAATAATTAAACGTAATACTGTCTGTTATTCATAATAGATGATAAAATATTATGTAAATAATGTTTCATTTTTTTCTATCAATTTTAACTTTCTTGTCGCTAAAATTATTTTCTTTTGCATGTTCTTTTAATATTTATTGCAATAATTAATTTTAATTAAAAAAAAATGGTTTCTTGTCGCTAAATAGTTTCTTGTCGCTTGTTGTCGCTAAAATAATTCTTGTCGCTTCTTGTCGCTTGATGACGCTTGTTGTCGCTAAAATTCTTGTTGTCGCTAATTAGTGAGACCGGTCCGACCGTATGCGTATTTTGAAAAAGTACGCATACGGTCCAGACCGTACGCGTACGGTCCAAATACTCATACGGTCTGGAACACTTACATATCCTATGTCAGTTATCACCTGACCTTGACCTAATATCATGGGTCAGTGAGGATGGTTAAGTTTTTGTGCTTGGGTAGTTCATTTGTTAATATTAAGATTTTGTGTTTTGGTCGGTTTCTCAGATTCAATTAGCGATGGGCCAACTATATTTTATGCATAACATGATTGTAAATTCTGTCTGGCAAGGTTCATCTAACATTGGCTTTATTTTCATGATACATTGGTGAACATGTGTAAGTCTCAACTGTAATGTCTGTTTCTAAGATGATTTAAGCAAAAGGTACCTGTCATTATTTTTGATGCATAGAATAATTGTATGGTGAACGTGCATTTGAGTTTGACTTCATTTGCTGTATGGTCCTGAACATCATGAAATATTTGCCACTGGACAACATTGTATTATTCTTAAGTTATCAAGATAAACATACTGAAAGTTGACCCGGAGAACTAAAGATGTAAATGAAATGTTATAACAAAATTTTAATATCTATCCAAAAATTAACAAACAATGATACAGAAGAATATTCTTAACCAGCATTAATATTCAATCGGAAGTCAAATTAAGATCTTTCGGTTATTTGAGAATTTTAAAATTGTTTTAGTTATTGTATGATGTCCTTCCGTGTTTTTATTTGTTGATAAAACATCCCAAAATGATTTTATTGCATCAAAAGTAACTAAAAAAAAGCTGAATGTGTCTGAATAACATCTTGATTTTATGGCGCGGTTGAAATCATTGAACAAACTTTTTTTTTAATTCCGGTAGTTTTCAACAACCTTCGGATAATTTATCCTGTGAATGAAACAGAAACAGTTCAACTCGCTTCTACTCCTTTTCTTCATTTGAACTGACTAAAAACTCTGTAGACCATCTCTAAAGTCTATCTTTTGTTTTAATTTAAAGGGTAGGTATGGTCCCATTAAAAAAAAAGTGTGGACACAGATCGGTGTGAACGACTATTGAGTTTGTTTTTTAAAAAAATGAATACCTACCGGCACTGTTATCCACAAGAAGCTAATATGAACAGGAAAGAAAACAAGAAACACAACACCTACGTTCGCCACTCTTTCAACAACGGCCATACAATTAAAACTGTGGGGAAATTCTATCTGATTAAATTTTAGATATATCGCAACTCGCATGTATATAAGCATAACAAAATCAGAGATCTTTATTCAAATATGATTGGAAGAAACTGATCTGTATATATAGAAAATTCAAATAGAAATATATGTACAATGTGAGGTCATAGAATAGTTGAAGATACGGTGTATTTTTTGGTACATTCAGGAGTAGAAGACACTGTACCTTTTGTTCCACCTGATATTGATAAGTTTTTAGTAGTTTTGTTTGGTTCCAATGTATGTGTCTACGTGAACTGATGATAATCAGTATGCCTAGAGAATTATAAGACATATCAAACAGATAGATTGTATTGTACATGTAAGTGTATCAATATTTTGTGAAGAGGCATACATACAAAAAAAACCAGAACAATAAACCCACTGTGACAACTTCATCCGATTTTTCGAATTACATTTCTTTATGGTGGTCAGAATGTTTTAATTGAAATGTTCATACTAGTAAAACCTAGTGTCACAATTACATGTAATTAGCTTTAAGATTTTTTTCTGGAAGCGAACATCAATTATATTATCAGACTTCTTTGTTTTCTTTGTAATATTAGAAAAATAACATTGATACATTACTGAACAGTTCGATCAATTTTTGCAGATACATAAAATCTAAAGTGTAGGATTGTACTATAAAGCCCATTGCACAATATATTATTTTCACTTCTTTTTTGCACTCGTCTTTTTTGATGTTCCAGATTCTGTGGTTTTCTTCGGTTTGGACGTAAACCTTCCGGCCGGACTTGGGGATTTTCCACCTCGTTTTTTAATTTTAGGGGTCGCTATATGGTCTACATGTACTTTAAAGTTTGGAAACAAGTTTTCGTACTGTTCTAATAAAGGAGTGTATTGATAGTTCTTTGAATCTATTGGAGAACCAGAATCGATCGATAAGTTGTCTTGTAGTTGTTCTTTCTGTACTAAAATGTAAGTTTCGTGCGAATTCAAATATTTCGTTGCACTGTCATACTTGTGTAGATCTAGTTCCTTCACAAGACCTGAAAAAAACAAGATACCATTTTGAATTGTTTATAGACATGTCCAGTTTTAGTTAATTTTCGACGAGTGACATATTTCCATGCATGCATCTTGGTATTGTCATTGTCTGTCAGTAAAAAAATAGATAAGTGTCATTTGAATAACGGTTATTCTCGCCCCGGCATGTTTTCATTGCGAATGTGTGCTGACGCTTGTCAAATCATGAGTTATCAAGCAAACGATTTAATCTTTCTGACTGCGATTCATTTCTCAAGTTCGTGTTATGTCATACAGGTATTATATGATTTGGTTATAATAAATTTTAATCGGAAAATACACGATAAGTACGCGAACTTTATGATTCTTCGAGATTCATTTTTTAGATAGCAGGGACTGATAGATATTATTACAGAAATAAGTAAACAATTAGTATCAGGGATGTTAATGCTTACACTATTGCACTTTAATAATATACTTGTTTGTTTCCACGCTCTTTGTTTATATTGTAATGCCAACATTTTTAATAAGTTGCCAAAGAAACTAACTGCATGTCTAGTGCCAGTTCGTTAAAGTATGTTGGTTGTAATGTCACCATTGGTTTTTCTAAAATTGAGGATGGAAATGGAAAATGTGTCAAAGTAACAACAACCCGACCAAAGGTCTGGCTATTGTTTCCTTTTACAAGGAGGTCAGAATCACATTTTAAACGAAAGTTTTGATTCTGAATCGGATAGTGATTGACGTTTGTTGTTTTGTCTATTGATGTCAATTTGTCCGAAAGAAGTGGGGTGTTGTTTGACCTGAGTCATTGTAATGTCCGAAATGATTGGGCCGATGTTCGTGTTTGACTTTACTCGTTGTGATCTCCGAAAGGGATTTCGATGTTCGTGTTTCACTTATTTAAAGTCGTTGTGAAGTCTGAAAGGAGTTGGGTTTTCGTGTTTGCATGACTTTAACGTTGTGTTTTCAAAAGGAGTTGGCTGTTCGTGTTTTGCTTTGGTAGTTGTGCTGTCCAATAATTTATGTAAATCCAGTTATCATTTGTTCATGATAACCCATACAGTTCTATATGCTTTGATAACGTGAGTACTATAAGACTACTTGTTTTTTTCGTTTGTTTACTTTTAAAAGCAATTAAACCCAGTCGTTGAATAAGGGCACGGCTAAATAATATATAGGGACAATCACTACATTCTAATCGATGAAAATATATTGAAGATATGATGAAAAGTTAAATAAAGTATACAAAAGCTAATGGTGTGACACTTATATTATTTTAAATACCACGTAATATGTTTTAAAAGTCCACTTTCAAGAAGGAGTGAATAGGTTTGAAGAAAATTTATATTACCCACGTCAGATTGAGAAAATAACCTGCTTATTGGACCTATTAATATTCTTCAATTCGTAGACCTAGGTAATATTTGACAGAATGTCAACTTTGGGTTCTTAACAAATTCAATAACCTAGACTTGCTTCACTAGAAGTCATCTTAACATACGATAATTTTGTGTCAGTGTTTGTGAAATGAAGAGTTTTAATCATAAATGATCTATGAATGATTAATGTAAGATCCTGAATAGTTTTATGATTAAAATAATGTTTATGTGCTCAGATAATACCAACCGTAACATAAGAATGGAAACTCTTTTAAATGAACAAAGTTGGCACTTCAATCATTGGTGTTCGAAATAAGATTTTTTTATGTTTTAATTAAAGAATGTATTCTTGTGGTGATTTGTTAATGTGAACGTTATCAAGGAAAGTTTCATACAACAAGAAACTTTTAGAGCGAACTAGCTCATAAGTGATGAAATGGGTTAAAGTCGTTACATTTTCGAACTCTTCCTGGGTGCCGTTTGCTTTAGAGATCCATTTTCATTATCAAGGTATAATCATAGGTAAAACCTACCTGTTCCCCAGCATGATTTGCCCAACAACATAAAATGAAACACCACTAATATACAACGTGATAATGTTACATAATGATTGATAAAAGTATGTTTTACTATGTGTTTCTTTATTCTACATTGGCTAGAGGTATAGGGGAGGATTGTGATATCACAAAACATGTATAACCCCGCCGTATGTTTGCGCCTATCCCAAGTCAGGTGCCTCTAGCCTTTGTTAGTCTTGTATGCTTTGGAGGTTAGTGTGAAGTCCATTTTTACTGAACTAATAGTACACAATATTATGCAGAGGCCAGATGAGGACCACCTCTGGGTGCCGAGTTTTCTCGCTGCGTTGAAGACAAATTGGTAGCTTTTTCTGGTGTCTGCTCTTTGGTTGGGTTGTTGTGTCTTTGACATTTTCCACAGTTCCATTCTCAATTTTATTTTTAACATTTTTAAATTTATATAAAAAAAATAGTCATTATTGTATTTTCATTAAAACAAATATAAAGCGTTTAAAGATTGTTAATCACATGAGGATAACTACAACATATTTTGCGTTTCTTATGGAAAGAACAAATTTACAATGACTGTGCAAAACAGTGAGACTACAATATCATGATGAACACCGAATTGAACCAATAAATGCACTGTCATGTTTCTTTTGTTTCAAGGCCTCCTACATTTTACATTAATGAAAAAATTCCAAATTATGAAACATGACTCCAAGCCAACTAAAATCAATTAAGGCTACCACCCGGGGTCGCCCTTTAAAACAAAAGTACATTTAAATTGCAATAGGCTTATCAGTAGTTGAACTGATAGCCTTTTGACACATTCCCAACTTCTTACCGAGATAAAATATTAGTATTGCACTTAATACATCTACTTCAGTTTGTTTAATACCCGGTTTTATGATATACAAGGGTAGACAGCTGAGATGAAAATGTTGTCAGATAAATGGTAGTTTAACTTTCTATATTCTAAAAAAAGAAAAGCCAATTTTAAGTTTTATAAGTCGAATTCACAGGTAATGACGAAAATCAAACGTACGATATCTAAAACAAGATATTCTGTTTTTTGTATAATGAAAATTTATACGGAGGAGACCAAACATTAAGATTTAGCAGTCAGCTTAGAAAAAACCCTGTTGTCGTACACAGTCGTTATAGTCGGTGACTTTCAAAGGGTTCCAACATCTCATCTGATGATTATGTCCTCATATGGCGATTGTAATTTGGAAACTTCAATCTTATGATGTGCCATCACGAAACGTAAAACTTTTCAAATATATATATGAAATTATATTCCCCTCCATGACAACTGAAATATTCGGGCATGTACATTTGCATATAAGGAAACCTTTTACGCTTATATCATACTTCGATCCGTACAATCTCGGACAGCACGATTCGGCTGTTACAACACCAGAAAATACATGAATAGCAGTATGTATATGAAAATAAAACAATACCTGTTTCGTCTGACAAATCAACAATTACATTGGAGTTGCCATATCCCGCTCTCTTCTTTATACTGTTCAGTAGATTGATAATAGCACACATAGGATTGCACAATAATGTCTCATTCTGTCCATACTTAACTATAATGAACATGGTGATATATTCCTTTTCAAATGGTTTGACAACACAGAAGTTGTAGATTAATCCTTATTCAAACAACAATTTCATTCCAAATTTCATATTTACATTTAAAAGTTACAGTTGCTTTGTTTGACAACGGTAAGTCTTTTTTTAAATGAATACCATGTTATTATATCTATCTTGTGGTGACACGATCCTTTGCGTGTAATGAGTATGGCCTTCCACTCCTCATATATCTATCCCTATTAAAAAGTTTAAATGAAACATTTAAATCAGGTCGTTTGTATATATATGTTTATTCCGATCGAACGTCGCCCAGATACATTATGTACGTAAGTTGAATTAGCCCTACTGAACATTTATCTTCACTATTGGATCAAATGGAATATATTAAAGTTCGCATTTGTTAAGGGTTAAAGTTTATTTACTATGAACTTCAAAAATCTTTTCTGCTGTTTTCGAAACAACGATTAATATTATAAATGGGACTGATAAAGCATTCGATTAGTTTTTATTCTGCGTCAATAATTATGACGAGGTAAAATCAATTTAAAGGAATTAACTGGAATTTAAATGAAGTAAAGCTTTATTGTTCATTGCCTTCATACAAGAATTGTCAATCGGTGTTATATTAAACAGTTTCATTTAAAATGATTTTAACTAAATATTGATTCCATTTAATGGACATTTTCTTTCCGTGCCTTGCATTTGTGATCAAAAGCTGGCGGAAGTTTTATATTTAATAATGTATAACCCAATAGCGATTTTTGCAACCACACGTATACTTATAGATCAAATTGTATAAGAATTTTCAACAAAGATGAATCTACTAAGGTATTGGTGAATTTTTAAAAACATGTCTATGTTTTTCATTATTTTTTATTATGTTTATTGATTCATGAAAGTGGATATGCGTTCTTCTCTATGCAATGGTTGAATTTGCGCAAATCAATGCACACCTTTCTTTTGATTTTGTGTTTTACTCCTTTTTCACATGTCTTATGTATTGGCATGACCCTACTTTCAAAATTTAGTGGTTTTTTTTTACAGAGGATGACCTTGAGGTCACTCCGATGTATTGTTATCGCTTAAATTTCCGTCATTCATAAATTATAGTCAAATTAGTTTTGGGTTGTCAACACCAGTGAAAAAAGTGCATTTTCATACCTGCGATTTCTGTTCTCCGGTTGTACGATGTTTCGACAAAATATGGAATCATTTCAGTTGTTGATTTAGTGGTGAAAATTTGAGGCTGAATTATATCTTAATAAATACGATTTTATATGTTTAATTGGTGTTTCAGAAAGAGGTCAGGTGCTCTTGTTCATTCATAAAATTATCGTTCATTCATAAATTTATCGTAAAATAAAAATCACTACACAGGTTATACGTGTAGTGTAAATGACCACCTGTAATCTAAAAATAGCGGTCTCACTAATAACGACAAGACGAATTTTAGCGACAAGAAGCGTCAAGAACGGACAAGAAGAATAAATTAAGCGACAAGAAGACTATTTAGCGACATGAAAACTTCTCGTATCGCATGAGGATGACACATATCAAATGAACAATTATGTGTGGGACTTAGTTTTAAGAAATGATGTCAAAGTAACACTATGAAAATATTTTTAGTAAGCTGAAATATATATTTATTTTTTACATGTTTATGTCTTGTAAGTTATTTTATTTCTGTCCCATTTTTCAACATTAGCGTCTCGAAAGGTGAAATGTTTTAACTGAATGGTTAATTTAAATTACTTATGAAAGTTGTTAAAATTAAATAAATAAAAGTAATTATTGCCCAGTTACAAACACTACCAGGGGATAATCCATAATTACCCCCAACTTTAGCCTGGTAAACTTGTTGTCTCCTTGTGAAATATAAAACATATTAAAATGATTTCCTGCTTAAGTCTTTTATTGATATAAAGTCAAAACCTTCTTGCTTTTCACTAGACAACCATGTCCTGTCAGGTTTAATTCTTATATATGTAGATGAAAAATAAAAGTCCCCAAAACATTAACATGGCAGCAATTGCTTTTACAGCCTTTAAGGCTTTGATTTTTTTACAGAAGAGTGTCCACCATGCACTTGCACTGCACTATAATAATAGTAGAATAGAATTATCATATAAATAGATGAAAATTATATATACATGCAATCGTAATATTAATAAAATATATAACAACAAACCAGTGTATTCTCTACGACTATTATTATATAAGTATAATAGTCCAAGGTATACTGATTTCTTGCACTACAATATAATAGTTATTACGGTGAGGTTGAATTTTCTGTCATTTATTCATCATCCAAGCACGAACTTCTATCAGAAAAAAATATCTCTGTAAATTAACCCAAGTTTCAGGTATAGAGATGTGATCTGTTTCTGTGACATGCGCTTTTGACCATCCACAAGAACCTGCGGTCATCCGATGTTCAGTACTTCAGTACTTTGATTTCAATTTTCAATTCAAGGTAAAAATTATGCAGGTTTTTTGTTGCGTGTTTGATTTAAACTGGACACATACTGTCCTGATAAGTATGTTTTTTTCATTGCTATTTATTGTTTGCGCGTCAATTTTTCAGTCAATCGAATGTTGGTGGTTTTTGTAGTCTGATATACTGTTAACTTTTTTTTTTAATTTCCGTTATCATTTAGGAATTTTGGGTTCTCAATGCTGTCAAATTCGTACTTTATTTGGCCTTTTACACATTTTTTTATTCGAGCGTCACTGATGAATCTTTTGTAGACGAAACGCGCGTCTGACGTAAATATATAATTTTAATCTTGGTATCTATGATGAGTTTATTTACAACCTCTTGGTCGATGCCACTGCTGATGGAAATTTATTTCCCCGTTTCCCCGAGGGAATCACCAGCCAAGTAGTAAGCACTTCTGTGTTTACTGAGTTATCATTGATATGTTCATAATTATAAATTAACTGTTAACCAAACTTTGAAATTTTGAAATACTAAGGCTTTTCTACCTCAAGAATAGATTATCTTAGCTGCATTTTGCAAAAAGTTTAGGAATTTTGGTCCATAATGCTCTTCAACTTCGTACTTAATTTGACTTTTTTTGACATTTTTTTATTCGAGCGTCACTGACAAGTCTTTTGTAGACGAAACGCGCGTCTGGCGTAAATATGAAATTTTAATCCTGGTATCTATGATAAGTTTATTTATTGAGTACATTAATAGGTACTGCTAATATTTATAGGTCACATCTTGACTGTAAAATATATAAATTAATTCATTTACAAATATTTGTGAGATAGCATTTGACTTTTTAGAAAGACGTTTGTGGTCCATATGCAATATAGATGTGGAAAGTGAATTCAAATTTGTAATAATGTGTACACCAGTATGTTTTTATTAATATTTTTATTTGTGTTATTTAGAAACAATCTTACTGTTTAGAATAGTCATTAAAGGTACCAGGATTATAATTTAATACGCCAGACGCGCGTTTCGTCTACATATGACTCATCAGTGATGCTCAGATCAAAATAATTATAAAGTCAAATAAGTTCAAAGTTAAAGAGCATTGAGAAACCAAAATTTTAAAAAGTTGTGCCAAGTACGGCTAGGCTTTTCTATCCCTGGGATAAGAACATCCTTAGTTTTTCGAAAATATACAAATACTTGATTTTATCTCATCTTACCATATCTTTTTAAAATAAAATGACATGATATGCTTTTTTATAATTAATCCAATGCGCTTGCTTTGCATGAAGTTTCTAGTCAGAGGCAACCTCCAACTGGTAGCAACAAATAACAACATGTCGCATTACAGACACACAGTACCGAATGAAATTCCCCAAAAGAAGACAGATATAATACTAGAAGTGTACTAGTAGATCACAAGATCCTTCGAATAATAATTGTCAAGCACAATATTCGACCGAACACTTAAAACAGAACCATCATAAATAAAGGCAACAGTAGTATACCGCTGTTCAAAACTCATAAATCTATGGACAAAAAACAAAATCGGGGTAACAAACTAAAACTGAGGGAAACAGCTATCAAATTATTATACTAGGGGCGGCGGTCGTGTTTTATGCGGTTGCGATGGTCATTATTTTAAATGACAACATAACCAAAACGTCTTTTTAGTGACACTACATTAACACCAATCTTATCAATAAAAATGCTTCAAATATGCAATTATTTCAAATTTTAACAAATCGACGACTGACAAATGTATTTTCAATAAGATTTGGTTCGCTTCGTGCTTACCTTTGAACATTTGCTAAGAAAAGGTCGAGACTAACGGTTCAAAAATCAATGGGTATTAAATATTCGAAAGCATATCAACACAAAAAGCTCATACAAATAAACTATTACTCGTCTGCTTTGCAGCAAAATCAATACAGTATTACTCACTGGTATTAAAGAGATAATAGTAACTGCAATTACGATTATCCCAATATGGCGACGGTAGATATAGGTAAAATCTTTACACTCGTTTTTCTTAAATGTAGCATGGTTTTGTCAATAGTTACTCAGCTGCAAGGTTTATCTATACAATTACATCATATTTGAATCGTAAAGGTGCACTGGATTTGATTAAGCGCTTTGAAAATTGCCGTCGAAAAATTCGGGATGATAATCGTAACTCGGAAAAAAAGATAATCGTAATTATGGTATTTAAAAATGGAAAGATAATCGTAACTGGAAAGTGTTTTATTGATATTGACACTAAAAACATATATCTGATAGCATATAATGAAGTTATGTCGATGAATTATTTACGAAACGTTCCAACATCTTAAGACATTTCTTTTTATGCATATATTATTAACAGTTCTTAGGAAAACAGCTACATATGTGTATTAATTTATGTTTTTTGATTGAGTTAAGTCTGCCAATTGATATTTTAACGTGTGTTTTTCTATGTTGTGATGTTATGCCATTGTTTTTTACACTAGTAATTTTGGGGCCCATTATAGCTTGTTGTTCGGTGTGAGCCAAGGCTCCGTGTTGAAGGCCGTACATTGACCTATAATGGTTTACCTTTTTATAAATTGTTATTTGGATGGAGAGTTGCATGTCTCATTGGCACTCACACCACATCTTCCTATATCTACATACTAGTATATCATAAAATTTAGTTTTTAATAAATAATGCCGTTAGTTTTCTCGTCTAAAGTGTTTTACATTGTCATTTCGGAGCCTTTTATAGCTGTCTATGCGGTACGGGCTTTGCTCATTGTTGAAGGCCGTACGGTGACCTATTTTTGTTAATATGTGAGTCATGTTGGTCTCTTGTGGAAAGTTGTCTCGTTGTTAATCATACCATATTTTTTTTGCATTTTAGCTACTTCATGACTGTCACTGAAATTTCGATATCTCAGAAAATAACTATAAACAACACAAATTTAATTTTGAATTATAACAATATGACATCCTTTAAACATTTAATGCTATATAAGAATAGAGAAAGGTTCGGATTTTTTTGTGTATTATGAAATTAAGTAACGTGGAGTTCTTTGACAAACATGGATTTGTGTTCTCTTATAGTTTGGCCAAACGCACGAAAATGAAGAAATGAAGTTGTAGTGATGTGGCTTTAAATTGTCTTACAAGAAATACTTATTCAAAGAATGACTGCAAAGTGGAAAATAAAATAACGCATATTCCGCAATATTAGAAACAAACTAATTCAAAAATTCATAAATACTCGGTATATGAAAAGTATGATGCATACATATACATGGAAGATATTGTAGAGACAAATATTGAAGGTATTAAACAAGGAACCTTTTGTATTTGCATACTTGCCATATAATAAGTTATTTTCTATTAAATGAAAACAAAAATTAGCCTAACCTTATTGTCATACATTTTTCTGAAGCACAAAATATTTGTTGTAAAATCTATAAAAATCTTTGTAATTAAACAAGTTCCGACTGTGATGATGTACATGTTATGCCTTCTGATGTAATTTATCAATATACATATTTGTGTGTGTTTTTTTCAGTCCGTCAAGTGCTTCGTATTAAGACTACTTTAACCTATAATGGTTTACTTTTTAAATTGTTATTTGGATGGAGAGTTGTCTCATTGGCACTCACACCACATCTTCCTATATATATATAGGTAAGGCTAAAAAAAAAAAGTAACTTTAAACAAAAGTAACAATAAACAAAAGTAACAATAAACAATAGTAACAATAAACTGTAACTATTTTAGATCCTTTACCATCCACACTTTTTAAAGAAACTTCCTAAAATACATGGGTATTTGATCAAAACATTTCAATTAAATTTTTAAAATCAATATTATATCAGTATCAAATAGAAAAAAAGGAATCAAAGTGGAAAAAAATGGACGGCTATATTTATTGAATTATAAGGAAAAGAAATATGAACATCATATCTACCGATAAAAGCATCAACTGTTAAATCCGATAATGCAGTTATAAAGTTATTGACGGAAACTTTTGTTCATTTCGCGCAGAATTTTAATATAACGTGATATTGGAGGCAAAACATATATATGACATATGAAAATGTGGTATACGTGACTTTCATTTTGAGCAATGAATTGAAAGGATTGCACTTTTGGGATATGGGATATAGCTAATCCATCCTCCCCCTTCCCCCTAAAAAAAACCAAACAAAAACGGACTTAAACGCGCACACAACATTGAAACTTTGAGAAAAATCAAAATATCTACTTACCACAATAGCTGACTCGACAGCTGCTTCATTTTCCTTATCTTTAACAGGTACATGTATAAAAAGGTTCACCAGCTAATAGAAATTTATTATAGGATATGATCGCTGTATAACATCTCTTATATTATGTGATACCTCGAAAGCTTTTGATAGGGTATGGCATAGTGGCCTCTTAATAAAACTAAAAACGTATGGTATTGATGGAAATCTGTATAAATGGTTTTAAAGTTATATTTCAAATAGAAAACAAAGCGTTTTTGTTTCAAATGCCTATTCGCCTTTTGATAATACTAATGCAGGAGTTCCGCAAGGCTCTGTATTAGGTCCCCTACTATTTCTTATTTATGTAAATGACATAGCTGATAATTTGACAAGTCTAACTCGATTGTTTGCTGATGATACATCTCTTTCTTATTCCAGCAATAACCCTTACACTATATAGGATGTCTTAAACAGCGATTTAGAACAAATTTCAGTATGGTCTAAAGATTGGCTTATTAACTTTAACCCTAATAAGACAATAATTTCTCCTGCCATATTTCCCCCAGATGATATTGAAATAGAATTTCAAAACCAATTAGTAGAATTTGTCTCCTGTCATAAACACTTAGGGATTACTTTTGATTCCAATGGTAAATTCCATACACATATAGAAAATATTTTAAAGTGTGCAAGCACGAGATTAAATGTTCTTAAAAAAATGAAATATGTATTGAATAGAAATTATCTTGCTCGTATATATTTAACTTTTATAAGACCCGTTATGGAATATGCATGAGAGTTATGGGATGGTTGTACTCAACAAGGAGCCGACAATTTAGAACATGTTCAGTTAGAAGCAGGGAGGTTAGTAACTGGGTTGCCCGTGTTTGCTAGTCGGGAAGCTATATATTTTGAAACTGGCTGGCAATTGCTTGTGGACAGAAGAAAATCCAGAAAGCTCAATATGTTTTATTCTTTACATAATGTGACTGCCCCTGATTATCTCTGTGATTTAATGCCCCCGCTTGTTGGTCAAGTATCTAACTACGATTTGCGAAACAGTAATAATTATGTAGTACCCGGTTATAGACTAGACATAACTAGAAAATCCTTTTCCCCATCCACTACTATTGAATGGAATAGCCTTCCCCCCGACATACGTACGTCCAAAACATAAATATTTTTAAACGAAAGATGAAGTCCAAATTGATACAGCCACCTTCCTATTTTAGTTGTGGGGATAGAAAACTTAATATTATTCATACACGTTTGAGAAATATGTGCAGTTCTTTAAATTCAGATTTACATCGTGTTAATATTAAACCCAGTCCCGCATGCAGCTGTGGCCACCCTGTTGAGGATAGTATACACTATTTTTTAGAGTGCGCTCTTCACAACGAATTTCTAATTTTTGTTTGAAGTATGTATTACATGCATTACTACTATGTTGTGGTTTTTTTTCGCCATTATCTAATGTACTTTGTGTTTATATTTATATTGGGAGAGGACGTCTCTAATGTTGTTATAACTTGTGTCCAATCCCTTTTGCTACTTTTGCAAATAAAATATGTTTAAACTAAAAGGTTATGCATATTGTTAGTCAAATGCGTTTTGTTTAAATATACTTTTTCACTTTTTTGGTCTTTTGGAAAATGTTGTTTGTGCTATTTTTAGACCCTTCTACAACGAAATTTGTTTGACATGCACACGTATAAAAATTGCGATTTTTATCCAACGCAATCATAGGTTTGAACGTAGTTTTCAATTTAGACTCGTTTATATATATATGAGTTCGAATCCCGGCGAGGGAAGAACCAAAAATTTGCGAAAGCAAATTTACAGATCTAACATTGTTGGGTTGATGTTTAGACGAGTTGTATATAAGTCAT
Organism: Mytilus galloprovincialis; assembly: GCF_965363235.1. Classification (NCBI taxonomy): domain Eukaryota; kingdom Metazoa; phylum Mollusca; class Bivalvia; order Mytilida; family Mytilidae; genus Mytilus; species Mytilus galloprovincialis. The sequence continues at coordinate 49,905,957 of NC_134840.1, read as the reverse complement.
ATATATATATATATATATATAAGTAAATTTGTCCTAGATATTAACCTGTAAGTTTCTTCATTAATTTTTATTAGCGTTTATGTCATCGTTAAACTTGACATTTGTATTTTTAACACATAAAATACCATTGAAATGCTGAAAGACACATTTATTATGTTTCAGTTACTATTATCCGATAAAGAAAATTACGATTATCAAAGAAAAAAAATACCATAGAGTTACGATTATCATACCGAATTTTTCAACGGCAATTTCCAAAGCGCTCAGACGTTTCCTGTGCACCGTTACGATTCAAATATGATGTAATGGTATAGATAAACCTTGCAGCTGAGTAACTATTGACAAAAGCATGCTACATTTAAGAAAAATGAGTGTAAAGATTTAACCTATATCTACCGTCGCCATATTGGGATAATCGTAATTGCAGTTACCATTATCTCTTTAATACCAGTGATTACTGCATGTATATGGAGTGGATATATCTATATAACTAAATAATAAGTAAATACTTCTGAAGCTTACCTGTACAGAATTTTACACTGAACAGTGAAATTACTTCAAATTCACTAGATATTTTAATGTTACGATACTCCCAATTTATGATCGTTTCAAGTACTTCGATGTAAAATTCCATTATGACTATGGTGCAGAACCGAAAATACATATTGAAATAATTTCAATGCAGCCCATAACACACCAAATATTAATGGTCTGGTAAAAATACTTCTTTAAAATTGCGGAACATCATTGTGCTTTCAAAGTGGAACTAGAAAAAGATACCAAAGTGATATATTAACTTATAAGTCGAAAATAAACTGACAATGACATGGTAAATCATTAAGATGATGAACCTTTAGAGACGCATATGCAGACAGTTGCGATGCATGACTGCTGATATTGCTCAACACCAACAAATTGAAAACAACACGTGAATATTTTCTTGCGTCCGAAGCGCTTTTCTGGATTTACCTTCATCAGGAACACTAAAAGCCAAACATTTGAAATCCGAAGATGTATAAGTATCGAAACCGTTGAAGACCTACGTATAGGTAAAAAATAACTAAAATAAATAGCCAAATTCATCTAAAGCAAACTTTGCCTGAGGGAGTTGAAACCTTAGTTTCTTAATAATTTCAAAATTTATAAACGGACAATTTTAGTAAAGTTTGTTAAATCATGTCAGTACCGAAATACTGACTACTGAGCTGATGAAACCCTCGGGGACTGATAGTCTACCAGCAGAGGTATCGACCCAGTGATGTTTTAAAAATAACAATGAGTTTCTATTAGACCAAGCCAGAAATTGTAAAAGGGTGTTGATGACGTCAGACGGGGATATTTGTTACTTGCGAGACAAAAAAAGAGAGACTCGGAAAACAATAGAAAATATGCATGTTTTGAATAGATAAACAGACATACTAAAATATATAAATATTTAATCAAATTGAATAAATGTCTCAATATAGTATGAAATTCAAAACAGTGTAGCTGTGGCCATTGATTGACCCATCAAAATCATCCATTGACTGGGACAATTTACGTGAACGTTTGTCTGTAACAACCACTGTTCATGACATACCTACGATAGACATTTAAACTGTGGGGTCAACAAAGGTTTCTTAACGCCTTTAATTATAAAATAATTCGAAAAATTAATCAGGAATAACCTTTGTGTTTTGATTTATATAATTGATATAAATCAAAATATCGTGTTATTTCTGATTAATTTTTCGAATTACTTTATTTAGGTGTCGAGAACCTTTGGTGACCCCATAGTTTAAGTGTCTTTAAAAAGTACATAGTGAGCATTGGTCGTTACATACAAACGTTCACCTAAATTGTCCCAGTCAATGAATGATTTTAATGTGTCAATCAATGGCCACAGCTACACTGTTTTGAATTTCATACTAGATTCAAGCGAGTAATGGGCTAATTTCAGCTTTTTTTTAAATTAACATGCACCGAAAATGCTTAAATCTTCAAGTTGACACTTGATTCAATCTTGTCCCAGGAATTCTAAATGCATCAATGATATCACTTTGACTTAAATCTAATCAGTTGTTCAAGAAATGTTTTGATAAGACCAATCTGTTATAGGTGGCTTTGCTTGAATCCAGTTTCTAGTGATGCAAACGATTTGCTACATGAGAATTGGGTCTTCATCACGGATTAAAGATCAAGAGCCTCCCTGGGAGAAAGAGGATTAAATACAGAAACACATGCTGCAAATCAGTTTCCAGCATTTATAGACGTATACAGATACTTTTATAAAGAATTGATTAATAGAGAAAAAGAGGCAAAAGATACCGATGGGACATACAAACTCAAAAAGTCAAACTGACAACGCAAAAATTGTTTCTTTACATCCGTTGGAAAATAGTTCACGAATAATCCAGACGAGAACAAATCAACATAAATCCAGAAAAAAACAAAATATCAAAATATTTGAAACACTGATGTTTTGTTCTTCTATTTTCTAAATTAACACCTACATATGGATCACCTTATCGACTTGCCGATACAAACATCAGTGAGAAGATATGTTCTGTAAATAAGCAGATTAATATACAGATCACTTACGTTTGAAGTAACGTGTCAAAGGCGTATTCGTAATTCGACTTTAAAAAAATTGCTATTACCAAAGTCACTTTACTATTTAAAACAATCAAAATTGAAAATCACCTAAACGAATACAAATCGTTTATCATTTGGAAAATCGATTAAGGCATACTACATTAAGATGAGCATCCGAAGTTCACCATTCTCTTTAGTTTGGTAAACTAGTCGCTTGATTTTGCCAAGAGTAGTTTATAAATGTTCAAATGTCTTTTCTTCTGATCTGAATCTTACAAGCTGTATTATAGAGGATTACACAAATGATTAATAACACTTGGAGTTAAACCAGAAAGAAACATGTCTTAAAGCATTAGCATCATTTATATGAGAATAACAAAATTTGTCTAGAAAATGTACTCATTAATTAAAATTAAGAATAATTATAGTATTTCAAGAAGATATTAGTTTACCTGATAGTTTTACGGGTAAACAGGGCAGGAATAGTATATGTATTTTTAATAAAGAAAATGCTTTAATATGTGTGTTTCCATGGACAATTATACATGGATAACAGTTAAAAATGTGTTGTTACTCAAAAGAACGTTCATGATTGATTGTTTGAAGGGAATACATTCATTTCTAAAAGTGAAGATGAACAGTTTTTCAATGAAATATATTTGGTTGTAAGTTTATCGGGGAAACTAGTCAGGGATAATAGAGGAAAATTTATACGTTACCATTTCTGTTATTGGTTTCCTCGGGAAAGTAGTCAGCGATAATAAACGAAAATGTATTGTTTCCGATAAATATCATATTAGTGATTTCTTACCTGGAAAAATAGTCGGGATAATAGTTTATATATTTATTGTTTTCTAGGGAGTTGTTTTATTGTGACGTGTTTCCTGGGCAAACAAGTCAGGAATAATAGATACAAGTGTATTGTCTCCAAAGTCTGGTTAATCCTTGTTATAGTATTATTTTTCTAAATAGAGGCAACAGTAGTATACCACTGTTCAAAGTTGTATAACGGTTGAGAAAAAACGGTTACAAACTGAATCCGAGGAAAACACATGAACTATAAAAGGAACACAAAAGACTAACAGAAACAATGATGTTCAACAAAAACAAACGCCAACATACATAGAAACCTAATAAGACAGCAGTTGGCATATTCTTGACATGCTACAAGACATTAAAAAAGAATGATGGATTGAACCTGGTTTCATGGCTAGCAAAACCTCCTGCTTATATGGCAATTTTACAGAAATATCGCTTAATGACATCGTGAAAGAAATACAGCACAATCACGCTTAAGAACACTCATTACAGAGAAACGGTGACGTATTTTTGTAACGAATATATAATCATTCATATGGTTATTCTCGCTTTACTAGTTCAAACATTTATCATGATAATGACGGAATTGAAATGCTATTTTATAATTATTTGCACAACAAACGATAAGACGTAACACATGATCTAACCGAAACCACAACAGAAACATCACGAATGTTGGATTTATAAAATAAATTCGTCGTATAGCAATCCAAATGTACGCTCTGCAAAACAGTCATACTCGTGAATACGTCACGTTCGGTACTTAACAGACAGACGACATAGATCAACCAACCCCTGATAGTGTCCATAACATTTACGGAGTGTCACTTTTAATCTCCCCTTCACATAACTCTGTTGGAGCAGTTTGGCGTAATGAGTAAATTCCTGGAGTCCGTTTCACCAAATGAAAAAACTTACGACTAAGATTTATCGAAAATATACTGAATTGTTCATGACTAATGATCACTCTTAATCGTAAGTTTTTAGGTTAAACCTACTCCTGTGTATGACGTCTGTATAGTGTGAACATGCAACAACACAACGTATCAGTTGAGATATGCACCATGCGAGGTAGCAAAAGATATGTTACTGCTGAGAAGTGGGAAATTGATAATTGGGAAGTTGAAATCATCCCGTTTGAAATAGATTTTAGTGTGAAGTCGTCCATCTGTCTCAATATTGAGGAAAAGATCAAGGTAAGAAGCAGTATTCTTGAATCAGTACAATCCTTAATTTCAAGTTCACTAGGATAAAATGAGATGCAAGTACTACTTCCTGAAATATTGATTAGTAAGTGATAGGACATCATTAATAACTCTGAAAGAAGAAAATTCTTCGGCCAGAAGAAGTGCACAATTTGTACCCATTGGAATAACGACTGTCAGTTGAAATGTCAATCCTCCAAACTCAACAAATATACTGTAGAAAAAAATGTCCAGCATTTTGATATTATCAACTTCAGTGTAATTTCTCATAGAATCAGTGTGGATCTTCAAAAAATAAGAATTATTATGACCTAGAACAATAAATTTATATCAACGATTCACAATTGTATAGAAAAAGCTCTGTTTATGAGATAGTGAAGTCGATCTTTCAATTGAGCATGGGGAATATTAGTGTAAAGCGTAGAATATCAAAGGTCTTAATATTTTACTGCAAAATTGCGGAAATTGTGATCTAAGATTTAGCAGTAGATCTTGAGAGTTTTTGAGAATCGACATCAGATTGACACCACTGGTTGGATATATCTCAGTATATTTTTGAAGACCAGCTTTACTGTAGAAAGGAATAGTAGTCAACACTTTGGAAAGATGTTTAGTCTAACATCTTGATGATTCAGCTTTGTATCGTTCTTTATACGGAGTTTTGTGATTTTTTGGTATCCTGTACGAAGCAGGTAGATTTTCTTCGTTTTCTGTGATGTTAATACCAAGTGAAAGAAGGATAGATTTGCGATTTTGAAAAAAAAAATCATCCTTCGAAAATGATGTTAATAATATGTAGGATTACCAGTTGTGCTGTTTATTACAAGCTCTTTTGTGAGATATTACAAGTAATGGTTTTTAAATATAAAGACACTATGATTGAAGGCTTTATCTGTTGGAACGACATATTAGTCATACTAAGAAGATAAAGCATCCACAACCTCCGGGTTCTTGGATGGATTAGAAACCCTTGTGCTAATAGTACATCATAGTAACTGTTTTTTGAATGCGCTTCTGAATGCAAGATCGAATAGTTTTGATCCATTCAGACAAAGTGGCCAGTTCTGGTTCGTCTGGTTCGCACTTTACCTATTTTCTAAAAACAAATCCGGGTAACAAACTTAATCCGAGGTAAACATATCAACTATAAGAGGACAACACGTCAACTATAAGAGGAAAACACTTCAAATATAAAAGTAAAACAAAGGAACAACTGGAACACTGAAGTGCCACAAAACAAAACAAAAAACGCCAACATACAAGGAATAAACTATTCGATAATAGCATTCATATTTCTGACTTGATACAGGACATTTTTAGAAAAAATGGTGGGTTGAGCCTAGTTTTATAACTAGCCAAACCTCCTGGTTTATGACAATGTTAAAAATATTGCTAAAATGACAACAATGCGTGACAAAAATAAACCACAAACCAATGAATGATCATTCATCGCAGAGAAACACAAAAACAAATTACATAATAGTTGACAGAACAGGCACATCGTAGAACAATAACGAACATATTCCGTCAACGACAAACACCACAGGATATTACAGCGACGCGCTTATGTAACTAACAAGCAATCTCAAATTATTTTCACAATACTCGTCCGAACAATTTTCATGACAATGATGGTGTGGAAAGGCAATAGTATAATTAGTTGGACTACAACAGATAAAACATGACACATTATCAAACCGAAACCATAACAGAATCATCAAAAATAAATGCATGAAAAATAGTCCCGCTGGTCATGTTATAACTGGACTCGTAAAAATATAAAAACTTAAATTCCTCAGGCCATCATCTGGATTAAAAACTCAACAAAATACTGATGGATGCAGTTGAAGACTATGCAAAAATAATCCGTTAAGTGCGTGTTAGATGAACAGAACTGAAAACTTATATTTCGACGGACCAACGTTTTTCGGTAATGAATCCGAACCCTATCCAATTTCAATGATAAACAATAAGCTCATGGGTTTACGACACTTTCGATGACCGACGTTGTATGCATACTTTACCCTGTCTTGACGTAAGATACGTTTATGTTTCAGCATTTCGATCTATATGACTCAAACAATATTGTTATGTTTGTAAAAAACATTATTTGGAGTTTTCATGGTCTAGGAGATATTTAGATATAAGTTTGTATATATTTAACATACTAGTATTGTGTCCTATTCCCAATATTGACTGAAACTGAAAGTGAATTAGCATGACAGATGAGGTATGCAAACGAGACACTTTTTCTGTCGAACCAACCTGCTTTTTTGGAGTTCATGCAATTTCTTCACTTAGTGTTTGTTATCTTTATTTGTCTCTGTATTTGACAAAACTTTTCCGAATTTTTGGTCCTCAATGCTCTTCAACTTCGTTCATTATTTGGCCTTTTAAACATTTTTTGATTTGAGCGTCACTGATGAGTCTTATGTAGACGAAACGCGCGTCTGGCGTATGTATAAAATTTTAATCCTGATATCTATGATGAGTTTATTCCTAAAATATTTACGAAATTGGAAAATCTGTTAACTACTGTTGCTTTAATTCCTGTAACATTCAAAACAATATCCAGAATACTATAGTAAACAATCTAGCACAAAAAGGGGGCAGACAAGCAGAAGATCAAAAAAATTCTTTTTGCTAATATACATTCATTTCTTGCATTGAGAAAACTAGAGGCTCTCAAGAGCCTGTGTCGCTCACCTGTTAATGTGTTTACTGATGTCGGCCATCTTTGTTGGTAGGCGGGGTCATTAGACACTCTTTTTAAAAATAGATACCCTAGTATTATGATTGTGGCCAAGTTTGGTTAAATTTGGCCAAGTAGTTTTAGAAAAGATTTTTATACAAGTTACAAAAATGAGGAAAAGTTGTTTAATATTGACTCTAAAGGGCAATTACTCCTTAGGGGGTCCTCTAACAATTTTGATGACTTATTTGTAGATATAACTTTGCTGAACATTATTGCTGTTTACAGTTTATCTCTATCTATAATAGTATTCAAGATAATAACCAAAAACTGCAAAATTTTCTTAAAATAACCAATTTAAGGGCAGCAACCAAACAACAGGTTGTCCGATTCAACTGAAAATTTGTGAGGGGATATATCTTATTCTGATGGACATTAAAATCTTCAAAGATTTGCCCTAAATGTCTTGGTTTCAAAGATATAAAGCAAAAACTGCATTTTACCACTATGTTCTAATTTTAGCCATGTCGGCCATTTTGTTTGGTAGGCTGGGTCATCGGACACATTTATTAAACTATAAACCACAATGATAATTGTTGCCAAGTTTGATTAAATTTGGCAAAGTAGTTTTAGAGAAGAAGATTTTTAGAAAAGTTACAAAAAATGATGAAAAGTTGTTAAAAATTGACTATAAAGGGCAATAACTCCTTAAGGGGTCAACTGGCAATTTTGGTCATGTTTGACTTATTTGTAGGTCTTACTCTGCTGAACATTATTGCTGTTTACAGTTTATCTCTATCTATAATAGTATTCAAGATAATAACCAAAAACTGCAAAATTTCCTTAAAATAACCATTTCAGGGGCAGCAACCCAACAACAGGTTGTCCGATTCGTCTGAAAATTTCAGGGCAGATAGATCTTCACCTGATAAACAATTTTACCTCATGTCAGATTTGCTCTAAATGCTTTGGTTTTTGAGTTATAAGCCAAAAACTGCATTTTACCCCTATGTTCTATTTTTAGCCATGGCGGCCATCTTGGTTTGTTTGACGGGTCACGCCACACATTTTTTAAACTAGATATCCCAAGGATGATTGTGGCCAAGTTTGGTAGAATTTGGCCCAGTAGTTTCAGAGGAGAAGATTTTTGTAAAAGTTTACGGACGACGGACGCCAAGTGATGAGAAAAGCTCACTTGACCTTTCAGGTCAGGTGAGCTAAAAACCAGTGTCAATCTTTGAGTTGAGGCTGAAAATGCTTACTTTCTGTTGTTTCTTCATTTTAAACATGAATTATTTTAGAACTGTGCAAGAGAAAGTGTGTACAGATATGAAAATCGATATCAAGATGGTGCATGTCATAAAATGGCTTCCAAGTAATCTTTTATAAAAAAGTGTAATAAAGAGGCCATGGTTATGTAATATGTTACATTACAAAGAATGGAAATATCAAATATTGAAGACTATTATGAATAGGTACTGGAAAACATGCCAACATTACCGGGTCATGGTCAGAATGCATGAACTGACCATTGTAGTGAATATCTCTACTTTCATGGTGTAAAAAAATGTAAAATTAAAAATTTCAACTCTTAATATGCTGAGCAGTGTGTATACCTCACTTATTTTATTTTTTGGTAGCATGTTATTGTCAGTAACAGAAATGTAATGTAGTTTCTGTTCATAAAGTAATCGATCATGATTGATAACATAATTAAATTTGAGTAATTGATTATAACTTGATTACTTTTGACATTTGTCTTGCCCATCTGTTATCTTTAATTTTGTTTTTAATTGTGTAGCTCAAGAATTGTGCAGGAAGATTCATATTCACACAAATAATAACAAATTCAATTTTTTTTATATACTTTATTCAGTTTGTAATTAATAATCATTCAAGGAAATTACTTTTTTAACTATTTGATACATAACAAAGGAACTGTTTGATTTCTGACATAACAGTTGAATGAAATACATTTATAAAATCCTTTTTCACTGTGGAATGTCTACAATACAGTATATGATGACATCCGATTATAAAACCTAAGAAAAACACCCTTAAAAACTGAACTAACCAGGTTGCATAGAATTCCTTTAAAAAGCAATTTAAACTACTAAATGTCAACATTTTATATGTTTAACTATCAAGAAGTGGAGAGTAACAAAATATTGGTTTATATACAGATTAACAAAATTGGAACACTCCATTCTGCTAGTTCAAAAAGTTTTTTTGTCATTACAGAGGTAGGCTACAACACCAGGTTAAATTGCTGATGTAACTTTTTGCAGATTGAAGGGGGGGGGGGGGGGGGGGGGGAGTCTGATAAATTTATCGGTTGTATAAAAAGTACATATATGTTAATAGGTTGAAATTGTGTTACTTTATTAGTTATATCATATATTGTCATAATTGTGTATGGCAATCTTCTACATTGGTAAAATGTAACAAAGTTGAGTGTTTTTTGAGTTTGGAGACAGATATTGCAACATCTGTAACAGCCTCTTATAATATATATTATTATCATCTTTATACAGTTCATAATAAATGAACAAATATGTTTTAGTGTGCACGACACAGAAATCTGTAACCTAAATGATAAGGTAAGATAAGATCCAAATAAAATTAAGTAACCCAAAACATCAAAATTATTTAGAAAAATAAATGTCAATAATCTTATTTGAAAAACCTAGAAATTTTTCAAGTAAACTTAAGCATGTTAAGAGCAGAATTTTTCCCCAAGTTTTATAGTTTGTAAACAGTTTGGTTAAAAGCATACATTTAACACAATTTATCATTATGAACCCATCTAGTATAATATGTAAGTCTGTGAACAACTCATGTGAGCTCATTACATAGATTAGTAGCTTGAAATACCTTGAACTTAAGATTTCAAATACATGTAAGTAACTTGCAATACCTTACTTTCAAAAGTTAAAAATCAAACCATGACTTTTGTGTCATTTTCAGATATGTTGTCTAGCTATTTGTTACAATTTAAAATACGTCTCATTTTAGATTACTAGATTTATAAAAATTTTGTACAAAACAAAACATAATTTCACTGTCAGAAGGTCATTTACAAATAAAAATGTCAATATAGGAAACAAGTCTTTTTTTAATTCCGATAGACCAATGGAATATACAATAATTTTTAGATACCTGATTCTAACAGAATATTGCAGATTTCTCAGATACCTAATTTCACGAAAAATCTTGCAAGGACAAGTCATGAACATATCACTTCAACTTATGATCAATAGTTGTTTTGTGAAAAGAGCCCTTGATATTTCATGATATTTGTATTATGTCTGCAAAAATGTTCCCTTCAGTCTCAGTTTTGGTTTAATTTTAAAATGTTCATTTAATCAACTATCAAAATTGACTATAGCCAATAAACAGACACCATTGAATTTAATTTTATATCCATACCATGTAACAAGTAGGATATTCATTATCATTTCTTAAAATTGTCAATCAAATAATATTAATAAAATTAAAATAGCTGTATCATAATCTTTCATGATAAGAAGTATATAAACTGTAAAACTAAAATAAATATCATTAATAACTTCACACAAAATAACAGTTTATGATTAATCACAGAATTCAATAAAGCCCTAATGAATGAATAAAACAAGTGAAATCATTTAACACATCATACAAATTTATGAAATAATCTTCCATGTACATGCTATCACACATTGAAAGTTAACCATGGTTTACACAGGAACAACTCTCAGCTATTAATATATAATTTTTGTCTTTTAGCAAAATTTGTGGATAACAATAATTTTTACTGACTAGTTATGAAAAGACCGACTAACTGTCACATGTGATGAATAAATTTCACAGTATCAATTAGGCCAGGTCAGTAAAACAGGAGATATAGAGCTTTAAATCAACCAAGAGAAACATTGCTTTATATACATATATTTAATTCTCAATTTCCTGCAATTGCATTAGTACATTATAGGTAAATAAAATCACTAACAACTCAAGTCAGATATTGACTAAATACAATTCATAAATATAATTTCATAAAGCATCAGCGATTCCGAAACTGTCAGTGGTGGATCCAGGATTTTTAAAACAAAGACGAGAAAAGAAAAATGAGAACTGCTATGCAGTGATTATATTTGTTTCTTTATAATATGACCTCCTCATAATCAGCCATTGATTTAAGTTAGTTAACGTTGCAACCACGACATAATGGTGATACAGCTGTTATATTGGTAGTTTATTCATCTGTATAATTTGTTTTTGGGTCTATTAAGTTTGAGCCTAAATGAGGCCTGAAGGAGGATCTGATTTGGAAAGGGTAGTTTGAGACACATACCAAAAAAAAATACACCAAAAAATAAATGATAATGAAAAAATAAATTTGATATAAAATTTCTAGTCATCCTGTGACCAAGATTAAATCACATATACTTTTTGAACAAATATGTGTCTAGAAAAAATATTATTTAAACATTGACCTTTCCAAAAAATAATACTCTATTTAAACTCTATCATGTCTGTATATAACAACTAAAAAATGTCACAATATATCAAGTTACATAAATGTTTTGCAATATCTCTTTGGTTTAAAAATGAATGTTCTATCAACTGAAAATTTCTTTTTCTGTCTCAGCGTTACTTACATTCTTTTATGTTCAAATAATTGCACATTCATACATTATACTAGGTCTTGGAATCCATAGAATGAAGATGTTTGGCTGTATTTTCAATGAATTGTCAATGAATTTCACAAGCTGATAATATTGATAAGTTAAATGCAATAGAAGCACAATTCTTCCCTTAGCTTTGCAAATGTTCATTTCTATACATAATTTCAAAATGCTACATAAGCTAAACATTTGAATAGAAATAAAACAAGTTCAGAAATGGAAATATTTCTTACTAGCTCATTTAAATGATCTGCAATTGTAGATACTCATTTTATTTTTGATAAAGTAATTATTCTGCCCTGTTTTTTTTATTATCAATTGTTGATTAAAAATAATGGAAACAAATATGCAGCCTTATTACAACAAATGTTTGGAAAGAAATTATTAGATATTTTTTTTTCTCTGAACACATTATCATTACTATTTGTTTTTACTATTAACTTTACAGTTAATGAGATTTTAACACTATATTTTCATCAAAATTTAAATGTTGCTCAAATTCATTATTTAATAAATACACCACATTTAATTCCTCAGAAAAGGTGTGGCTGAAAATGAAAGTGATGACTCACGTGGCCACTGAGGTCTTGTAACCTTAAACAATATGTGAAGTTATAAAAGGCACTTAAACATTAGGTTTAAAATGCATAGAGAACTAATAAGTGGAGTTGGTAAATATCGGAAACTCTGACAAGTATAGTTTCTTGCAAAATGAAATTTTTCATTTATTGAATTAAAATTATGATATTTTTTTTGTTTTAATATGCATTATAGGTAAATAAATATACATCTAATTCTTATCTCAATTAAAAATTTCTACAAAGTGTGATACAAATCAATTTGTTTACAATCAATTATCTTGGATATTAAGTTAAGATCTACAAGCATACAGAATTCGTTAACAAGACTATCACACATTCTGGAGAAAAATGATTATAAGAAACCAATAATGCAGGTACCATTTGTTCAGCGATGATATTGGCAGGTGGTAAAAGAGACATACTATATTGGCAATTCCTCGTGCAAATAGAGATCTTTGTCACATTCAATTTATCAACGTTTTAACATCATATACATACAGCAATATATACATCCAGCATTCATCACTTGTCTGTCACATTATTATCATTTAATATTGCAATCACTCTGCACTTGGTTTAATTAATTATATAAATATGTACACCTAAATTGGTTTATATAGTAATGTTGTCACATATTTTTTCCTAAATCGATGAGTCGCACTCAGTACCATAACTCCATCCTGAAATAAATAGCAAACTTAATTAGAAAACTTAAAAATTTGAATAACATTAATTGAAATATTCATTAAACAACTTATTATGGTATTTTTAATACCAAGAGGTGATGAAAAACTGAAAATAAATGGGAAATGTGTACATGGGACAGAGATTGGTCAATATGATTTTACATTAAAACAGAAAATATCTAAAATTATGAACCCTGGAATATGGAATGTGTCCATGGGACACAGACACAGATGATGCCCCTGTTATAAAGGGACATAACTCAAACACTGTAAAAGTGACACCACACAAATGTGTACTTAAGTTTTGTGGTAATAAGCAATGTGCATTTGATTGAGGCAAACTAAAAATAGTGAATATAAACCAAAAATTCAGTACTTTTTTCTTGGAAAGGGACATAACTCTTGAAAAGTATAAGTGAAGTCACCAAAATATAATCTTGATCTGTGTTTTGTTGTATAAAGCAATGTGTATATGTTTAATAACATTTGGTTGAGGCAAACTTATGTTAGAAATGGAAACCAATTTTTGGATGTACATACGTACGTACAGACAGACAAGGGTAAAACTTAAAACTTACAGCAGGGGCATAATAAAATTACTAACCTTTATTGATAAGGCATACAAGTGATTCAACATAACATGATTAGGTTCTGGTAATAAGGTTGGTTCACACTGAAAATATATAAAATCACAAATCAGTAAAACTAGATACTATGAGGCAACTGCAAAACACATCTGAATAATTATACATGCAGGGCACTAGTCTTACGGTGACCCATAGTTGTTAATTTCTGTGTCATTTTGGTCTATTGGGGAGAGCTGTCTCATTGGCAATCATACCACATCTTCTTTTTTTATATTAAATGTGTAAATATGATCATTAATGATTAACAAGCAATTAATTGAGTTGTCACAGTGTGTATAAGAGTGAACATATTTAGAAGTTTGTAATCTAAGAGAACACTTTTTTTTACAGTACTTTTAAATGTTTGTTAATAAAATTTTCAATTGATACATTGTAGTAACAACAGTCCTATTAGTTGATAAGATATTACCCAAGATGTGGTTGAAGTTGGATAAATAACCAGTAGTCAGAATAAACTCTTGTGCAATGATCATATGAAATGTCATAGTTGTCATAGAGTACAGACTGTTTCATTGAAAAAATCCAAAATTCTGATTTTTTTTGGAAGATTTTTGACTAAAAGTGGTCCCCAAAAAACACAAGTAGCTATTACATTGTCCTCATTTTCCGAAAATATTTACCATGATGCATTTTCTGCATGTTCACAAACCTACCTCACTGGCTATATATGAACTTGATAGAACAGGTGAACTATATACTATACCTAGTTGTGTTTGCATGTTGGAATTTTGTAATTTAGGATATTATATAAGGACATCCAAAATTCATTGAGCCTGGACATTTTTATGTAGATTTAGGATATTCAATGATCAAAACTGTGTGTAAAATTTCAAGTTTTGTAAAAGCCTACTTTTTTTGAGACATTACCCCGTACTTGTTACATTAAAGTCCTATAACTCTAGACAAACAGTTGAAAGACGACCAATCTTATTTTTAGTTGATCAAATTTGAAGTAAATTGTCATGTTTGGACCAGGGCTTCCAAAATGGTCATATATTCCGGTCATTTGTATAATGTCTGGTAAAAGTCCGGCTGGGCAAAGCATGAAACGGTCATATACTTTTTAGGTTTCAAGGCTTTTTTCGGTCATTTCAACATAAATCACGATCTTTTTGACCCAACCATTTGCCTTTAGTTATCAACACATTTCCGGTCATAAATGTGACATGATGATTTTTTACTATCAAAACAACACCTACTTCAATACTTTATAATCTCAATCAAGGCTAATTAGTAGTTGGACAGCTGAAATCTACCTGTTCAGGTGACAGGTGAACTATGTTCAGTACCAGACATCATATAAATTGATCGGTTTATTCACAATTATTTTCTTACATTTCAGCGGTTTTTATCTAATTGATTTAGTCCAAAAGATTAAAATTATAAGAAATAAGTTTATCAACATGAATTGATGAAAAATTAAAAAAGGTTTTAAATGAAAAATCGTCAGAACTACGTCGTATGAACTAGAACACCTATCTGCACAGGTGGGAAATTTAATTATGCATCCTACATTTCTTCAAAAATGCTAAAATTATCATTGATACCTGTATCTAATGGTCATTTCAAGTATTTTGTTGAAGAAATAACTCGGAAAAGAGAGTCGTGCTTTGTAAACGTACACGGATTTTACGTATCCGTTTATGGTCCATGTATTACCATTGACAAGTCAACATCCGGTTAGAAATGAAAGTAAAGTTTTTGACAATGTCATTTTGCACAAATTAAGAGTCTAAGGCAGATATGAGCACGCTGATGTGCACACTTTGAATGATGCACTGCCAATTTAACAGTTTACATCCAAACATCAAATTCATATCATATCAAAGTTTTTTTTTTAATGTAATGTCAATCATTGGAATGGCCATCTGATTACCATAATTGCCTTTTGTGACTAAGTATTAAGGGATTAAAATCGGGGTCAGATATAAAATGTCCAGCTGGCTCAAATATTTTTTGGAAGCCCTGGTTTGGACCAACTTGTGTTAGTTTTTAACAAGTGAAAAGTGAAAAATAACACTTTTCAAACATTGTGTGTGCATGTGTTTTAAATATCCTAAACCTAAAGCATATTGCTGAATACATACATGGGCAGGAATATCTTTATTAAGTATGACTTGTAACAAATGAGGAGGAAGAATAGGTGGTCCAGTGACTTTCTCTCCTGGTTTCCTGACTGGTACTTCCTGTCCGTATTCATCATCTAAACTTTCTCCTGTAACACATATCTTTCTAATAATTCATTGTAAATAGTGACAATTATGTTGAATCATGTATGAATGTTTCATTTTTCTTATAAATGATTCAGATATCGAAGTAAATATTAAGAATATAAATGAAGCACTTAATTATAGACTAAGAGAGTAAAAAACAACCAAATTGGCATGGCGAAATATTTCCCTCTTGACAACCAATCAAACAAGACTAACTGAAAAATAAATGCACAAATATATTTTAAATGATTATATTTCCCCTTCAAATTACAACTTTCAATAATTAGGGCTGGTATAAATGATCAGATAAGAATAATTTAACAATTTTTGAGTTATCATGACTGAGTCTTTCCTATATTTTTTTTCGCATAAAAACATTAAATATGTTTACATTAATTGGGGTGACAATTCTAACATAGTGGGAATCGGCCTGAAAAAATAGATATTTAGGTCATATGACAAGAGTTGATGAAGTTTTACATTTTCATTTAAATCTATAAGAAATATTACATTGTACTAGTACTACCACCATGACCACAGAGTTCTAACAGTTAAACACATGTCATCCCATAACATACGTTTTTTTACTTAACAACTTTATCCTGCTTATAAATAAATGGGGAATTTGTCCATGAAAAAAGGAGGTTGCCCAAGCTTGCTTTTCATATCAAGTGATAAAGGGACAAAACTGAAGAACAGTAAAAGAGATGCTACCCAAATTTGTACTTGATCTGAGTTTCGTGGTAATAATATGCATATAAGTGTCATACATTTTGGTTGAGGCAAACTAAAGTTAGAAAATGGAAACATAAAATAAAAATTCAGCAATTTTTCCATTTGTAAAGGAGCATAACTCTAAAACTATAAAAGACACCGAAAAATTCAAACTTGATCTGTATTTTGTGGTAATAAGCATTGTGTATTTTAAAAGTTCCATCACATTTGGTTGAGGCTTACGTAAGTTAAAGAACAGAAACCAAAAATTCAGCTCTAGAACAGTTAAAGTGACACCACCAAAAATGAAACTTTATCTGTATTTTGTGGTAATTAGCATTTGGATAAGTTTCATAACATTTGGTTTAGACCAACTAAATTAAGAGAACGGATACCAACTTTGGGACATAGG
Source organism: Mytilus galloprovincialis (assembly GCF_965363235.1). Taxonomy (NCBI): domain Eukaryota; kingdom Metazoa; phylum Mollusca; class Bivalvia; order Mytilida; family Mytilidae; genus Mytilus; species Mytilus galloprovincialis. The sequence continues at coordinate 49,888,744 of NC_134840.1, read as the reverse complement.
TAAGGATGTACGAACATGTACGTTCGACGTTTAGATGAACAAGGATAAGACTTAATGCCCCCTCCCATAAATGTGGGGCATAAAAAACTGGTGTTTTGTGGAGAAGCAACAAATACCAATTAAATGAAGTCTAATTCATTTGGACCAAGCATCTCAAGCGGTGAGCATGCAACCTGTAAGGCAGTAAGAAGCATATGTAGATAAACCTCTAATACCACTAATGAGCTGAAGCCATGCCTTTAAATCCTTTAAGTTTATAATTAGGAAAGGGGAGACTATATGTATATTTCACACTGGCACATAAATTGCAATTGTTCAATACATGAATTTGTGCATTCAATTGGATTTGTAGATTGTTCAGACCATCTATATGCATGTTTTATATACTCATCATCTTCAGGCAAAGTACACATAATTAAGGGATATTTCAGGTTTCATAAAATTTTGTATGTGTTTAGATCTCGTTGACCTACATCTGAATGAAGAATAAATGATATATGTACATGTAGCTTTTAACAATACTTTTAGATATTTGGATGATATATTGGCTCTCAATAATGACGACTTCAGTATGTATACTAAAAAAAATTATCCTGTTGAACTTACTTTAAATAAAGCTAATACTAACAATGACCACTGCCCTTTCCTCGATCTTGATATCTATATCATTAACAGGAAGCTTAATACAAAAATTTATGATAAAAGAGAAGATTTTTATTTCCTATCGTTAATTATCCATTTTGTCCCTTGTCACCATCTTATGGTGTTTATATATCTCAACTTGTATGATTCGCTCGTGTATGTAACAACGTATTAGATTTTAGCGAGAGAAATTTATGTATTACTGAAAAATTATTACACCAGGGTTTTCGATATCACAAACTGGTCAAAACATTTACTAAATTTTATCACCGGTATAAGGAAATAATTCATAAATATAACTCAACATGTAGACATCTTATAGGTTCAGGTATTTCACATCCAATCTTTTATGGTAATATTCTTTACAAAGCACAAAAATGTCAGTATTCACCTCAAAAGCTTACAAAATCTTTAAACAGACTTTAGGATACTGTTGTCAGGTCATTAAAGATTGCATATTTTGGCTTTAATATTGATTCACTTATAGGGTCTTTGCATCGGAACTAAACACATTTATATTTTTTTAAACAGTTATTGGCATGACATGGGTTATGTTCTTCTCCTAACGGGAGGGATTGTGCCTGATTTTCATATGTTGAAGACATAATCTTTCAATCAGTTTAATTGAGGTCTGGAGCTGGCATGTCAGTTAACTGCTAGTAGTCTGTTGTTATTTATGTATTATTGTCATTATGTCACCCGATCGACAATGTCGGGTGACATATTGCTTTTCCTCTGTTTCTTTTTCTGTATTATTATTATTCTTCCACCTATTTTGTCCGGCAGTTTTCTCGGAGCCAATGGAACCCATCTTAATGATAGTTAACTATAATGAGGAACACAAAATTTCTCAAGACCATAAAAAATGGATGCCGTTACCATGGAAACAGAACAATTGTGAAAAATTCCAGTTTTTGGTTTTAATGAATTATTTGGAGATGCTTTAACTTAGAATCATAATATTTTGTTACAATGTAGGTGCCGGGCATATACTGGTTTTGGATGATTTTGGCAATCATTGGAACTATCATGTTGCCATGGAAACTACACCAAAAATTTCCAAAATATCAAAATGCTCCAAATTTAATAAAACTTAATAGTAACGATGAGCAACATTGATATCGGTGGAATTTGGCGTTGGAATTTCGAAAATGTCTGCCGTTACCATGGAAACAATGCAAAACAGGTCAAAATGATCCAAAAACCTTAAAGTGGCATTTACTTTCTTAAAATGGTACGTCAAATTGATCGAAACTTTGATGGTATGGTCCCTCCCATGTACCAATGTGCTATATGCCATTAAATTTTGGGAATAGTCTCTGTTCCCATAGGAACCATCACAAATGGCCAAAATTTCAAAAATTTCAAAATGCTCCAAAATTGATGAAACTTTATAGGATTGTAGACTGGTAAGTCTGGATGAGACTTTTGATGTTTGAATTTCCCAAAAGACCACCGTTGCTATGGAAACTGCAAAAATGTCAAAAATTTTCAAAATGTTTTGAACTTTATGAAACTTGATATTATTGTGAACTGGCAAGTATAGATGAGACTTATGACTTTGAAAATTTCAAAATGGCTGCGGGTGCCATGGAAACAGCAGAAATGAGATTTGTTTTAAAATGCTCTAAATGAACTAGAAAATTTTACAGAAAAATGTATAGCCATGTATATTTGTGCATTCACTGTTAAACATTTTTTTAAATGGCTGCCGCTTAGTGGCAATAAAGGGAAGGGTGACATCTGCTATTGCTTGCAATGGCAATTCTTGTTTTATTTATTTTCTTTTGTTACATCTTTTGACATCGAACTCGGACTTCTCTTGATCTAAATTTTAATGTGCGTATTGTTATGCGTTTACTTTTCTACATTGGCTAGAGGTTTGGGGAGGGTTGAGATCTCATAAACATGTTTAACCCCGCCGCAATTTTGCGCCTGTCCCAAGTCAGGAGCCTCTGGCCTTTGTTAGTCTTGTATGATTTTTAATTTTAGTTTCTTTTGTATAATTCAGAGTTTAGTATGAGGTCCATTATCACTGTACTAGTATACATATTTTTAGGGGCCAGCTGAAGGACACCTACGGGTGCGGGAATTCTCGCTACATTGAAGACCCATTGGTGGCCAACTGTTGTCTGCTCTATGGTCGGGTTGTTGTCACTTTGACACATTCCCCATTTCCTTTCTCAATTTTATTTAAACTGTTTTTAGTTAATCAAATTCCTGTGGACAGATTCAAAAGAATTCACAATTCAAAGTGAAAATTTTCTGCTTTTCACACATTTTCCTTTTCATTTACAGACCTATAATATATAACAAATGTTTCATTGACTGTATTTCAAGGGCCATACATGGGACCAAGGGAAAGCATTTCTAAATCTCATCTATGGGTGTTGTCATCTTTTGTTTTTGCATAAGGGAAATGAAAATGAAATCTGCCTCTAAGGGTGGTTACCCCATTTTTTAAAGTGCCTTCCCTGGGTATCATATATGAATTAATGGAACAGCCTGAAGTATGACAGCTACATATACTTTTTATTAATATTCACATGCAGTTAATTAAGTTCTAATTACATACAGTTTCATAAAAATCCCAAATCACCCAAATATATGTTCTTTGCTAGAAGTGGCATTGCTGAAAGGTTATGCATGTATATAGACTAATTCAGTACTTACGGCCTTTGTCTTTTTTAGAATTTTTAACATATAGGCTATCTAAAGCTAAAGCTTCAAACACTTCAAAATCTGCTTTCCTAATTTGTATTGAGTTGCTTACACTTCCTTGAGTATCTGTCAACACAGGCTGGAATGTATTTAAAATTTGGAGATTTGTACTACACACATTACGTATATAAGTATAGACTAATTCAGTACTTACGTCCTTTGTCTTTTTTAGAATTATTTACATTTAGGCTATCTAAAGCTAAAGCTTCAAACACTTCAAAATCTGCCTTTCTAACTTGAATTGTGTTGTTTATATTCCCTTGACTATCTTTCATTGTAGGCTGGAATGTATTCAAAATGTTATGTGTGCATTGTGTACAGTGTATCACATGTAAGTGTATACATATACATACAAGTCTAACACACTGAATATCATCCAAAAACAATACTTGCAATACATATTAATGAAAATTTTGATAATGAGTGGTTAGATTTATAACATGATTCCAAACTCTATATCTACCTAACAATGACAAGATGAACAACTCTGATCAATTAACTATAGATGATACTCTAAAGTCTTTGTAATGCTAATGAACTTGGTGATGAGTTTCATTACTTATTCAAATGTACCTTTTTCAACAATGTAAGAGCTAAACTTTTACCTTCAAATGTATGTAATAACCCAAATGTTTTAAAATTTTAAGAACTGATGACTACATCAGATCTATTTACACTTACTGGAATAGCAAAATTTTGCAAAAGTGTTATTAAAACCTTTTAATAGATGTGCTTAATCATTTTACTGTTATTTGTCAAATATCAATATTAATTATATATACTATTATTGAACCTTTATTTACAATGTTGTTCTAATGTATGTTCACACTTTTATTGTTTGTTAAAAAATGTTGTACTAGCATAGCCCATGTGGGGGCTTTAGTGAAATAAAATGTCTTATGTCTTTTAAAAGTTAGTCATTGAAGGACAATCCATATCAATTTTTTTCACAATGTTTCTTATCAGAATATACATGAAAAAAAATCTTCTTTCAATGCTTATTGTAGGTAGGAAGAAACATCAGACATCATTTTTGAGAAAAAACACAAAGTTTGTGCTTTATATAATTGAGGGATAATATTCTGTAGAATAGATCAACATTAAATTGTTGAAAGTACATGTACCCTCAGAATGATTCATCCTCTGTCAGGATGTCCAATGAATCAATTAGAAACATTCATATTATAGTGAATGGCACATTAACACTTGATCCTGTCATATACATTTTTTTGTAATTTCTAATGAACATATACCGATATAAATGTATGTACACATTGAGATTTTTTGGGGGCAAACCACCAAGAGTTGGTTCACAAAAAAACTTACAACTAAGATTGATTGTAAGTATACTGAATTGTTCATGACTAACGACCAATCTTAGTCGTAAGTTTTTTTGTGATACCGACTCCAGCACTCTATCATCTGTGTGTAATTTTAGGCTTGGATAGAACTAGCTTTGAAAAAAATCCAATTGCTAAATCAGTATTTTTTCACAGAATTAGAATGTCCTGTTGATTTTTCTGCTTTTTTATCCTGTATATACATCAATATGTACATGTATATCTTGCAGAGATTGTGCATGCTGCAGTCTTAAACTAAATGAAGGCCTTGTTATGGTTATGAATATTAAATAGGTTATATCATATACATGTTCATGTGACATATCAGTACCATGATGATTAAAAGAAACTGAAAAATTAAGTAGATATACCTCTGAAGGGTTGTGCTGCCATGACCCATCAACAAAAAACTTGTACTGATGTTCACCTTCTGGTAATTCTATAATTGTTAGAAAATCACCATGACTGAAATAGAAAAAAGAAATGAAATATGCAATATGCAAGGTGGCATTATTCTTATAAGTTATAACACATCTAGCCAATAAGCTGCAGCTAGCATTAACAAATGTCAATCGAATCTAACATGCCAAGCCACCCTTATGAAAATTATAATCATACAGTTGTACATGTATGGTATACAATTTTTACTTTTTTAAAAAGTGAGACATGTTAAACTAGCTTATATTCATCAAAATGACTTAGGGGTCCTGATCGTCAAGTGGTATAAGTAGTTCATCAGATGTATATATACTAATTAGCCTGTTAACACTAAGGTTGAGAATTTGAGTCCCATGTGTAGCAAGTATGTTATATTTTAGACTCCAATCCCAATAGAATATGATTGTTTGTTTTGCTGCCAAAAGTCAGACAACTCCAGATATCTCCACCAATTTAAGTTGTCCTCAATGATAAAGCTTATAGTGCTGAAAAATTAAACTGCCAACAATCAATAATTCAAAACAATTCCTTTTTTGTTGTTTGCATGGTGTTTTGTGAACGTATATACATACGTACCCCACAAATCCTTATATTCATACAAATTATCTAATTATATAACATATCTAAACAATCAATAATTGTTTACCACAATAAAAATTGTGTTTGTGGTTTAAAAATATAGTTTATACATGTTACATGTACCTGAAGTTATCAAATAATCACCTTTTTACTTTCATTACAATAAACATGATAAATGACTTTCTATTGTTTATGAGTCATCAGTTATCCCACATGGGTCTGCTCAAATGAAGGCGATATGGATTATGGTATATTTTTGGTGAGTAGCTTTATTCCTCTTCATGTTACACCAATACAAACAATCTAAGATACCAGATAATATGCACAGTTTGTCCTGGTGTACGGTATATATAATGTCCTGAATAACTGAATAGTTCAATCTTTTTCTTTACAAACCTTTTGACAAGAGGTATTTTGGCCCATTTATTAAAACTTCCAGCTAAGTAAATATCCTTTCCGCCACCTTCCCATTTGAATACTGCTGGTAAAAGTTTAGGCGTCTGGTAAACCATATCAGCTCCCTGACTCAGTGTTGTGGCGGCTCTTGGTCGCTAAATGACAAAAAAAACCATTTTTTGATAAAATTATTGCCCTTCTACTCTGACCTGATAAATTAGGAGAATTATATATTCTCCAACATGTAAACCAAATTAAAAACAATCAAGCAACAGGGAAATATTAAAGAATTACATCTTTTTTCAAACTTACCATAAAAGAGTGCGGATAAAAAAAAAATTGGCAGCATCTATTGAATGTAGTTCAATGTACATGTATATATATATTTTTAAGCTACATTTTGTACAAAGATACATGTATTATATCATGTCATCTAATGACAGATTGAATCCACAAAATTATACATTAGATGAACCGTCCCAGACAGACTTGTACATTATGAAAGTTGATCTTGTATTGCTGATCATTTTTTTTCTCTTTGCAGTTTCTCTCCAACTTCTTTAGTTTTTGACCTTTTGCCAAAAACACAAAAAGGGGGGGGGAAATATTCATTGATGGGCAATCACTTTATATTATAGCATGCCTACTATTGATTTCCGCATAAATTGATTACTTGTAGAGAAGATACATGTACATACAACAAACAATGTATGTAATGTATGTCAAGAGGATTACTGTACATGTACATTCTGTTGTTCAATGAACAATAAAATTACTGTAGATCAATTCCAAGTGACTAATGTCTGACATGAACAGGTACACATGTACATACATGTAGTCACTCAGGGATTGCAGCAGATAAAATCAACATTTTAAAAAATTTATTTAACAGTTGAAAAGTTTTGCAAATGGAAATACTATTGTTACGAATTTACTGTTTAAGAATATAATAATAGTTCTACGGTTATATATTTTCCGATATCTATATTAGTTTCCCATATCATCTTTTTATCGTTGAAAACTGTATCTAAAATCATCCCTTTATCCTTGGTTGCTATCAGACGCTTTACCTGTACAGTTGTTGCTAGGGTGCTCTCTTCGAGGTCCGCGTTAGAAGTATAAATAGTGGGTAGCTATTCAGTGTAAATTGTCATTTGTACCGAAGACAGCAGACAGTAAACATCGGAAAGGAAGTAGTTTATAGCAGGCAGAAGGTTTAGTTTAAGTAAAGTGAAGTGCTTGGAACCTGCGGACAGAATAGAGAATGGGCTGAGACTGTTGGTTCGGTACAAATTGTCCAAACAGGGCTGGTGCTAAGGTTTTGCGTCTCACATCTCTCACTATTGCAGTGAGTGTTTGCTGACATACCATGCCTTAGTGCTACCCTGTTGTTCCGACAGTTATAGACATGTTTATTAAATAAAGTTTTATACCTTTTAGGTTCAGTCCCGTTTTATACATTTAGGTTTCAGCCCGTTTGATACATTTCGGTTTCAGACCAGTTCCAAACATTTAGGTTTCAGACTAGTTCCAAACATTTAGGTTTCAGACCAGTTCCAAACATTTAGGTTTCAGACTAGTTCCAAACATTTAGGTTTCAGACCAGTTCCAAACATTTAGGTTTCAGACCAGTTCCAAACATTTAGGTTTCAGACCAGTTCCAAACATTTAAGTTTCAGACCAGTTCCAAACATTTCGGTTTCAGACCAGTTCCAAACATTTAGGTCTCGGACTAGTTCCAAACATTTAGGTTTCAGACCAGTTCCAAACATTTAGGTTTCAGACCAGTTCCAAACATTTAGGTTTCAGACAATAGTTCCAAACCGTCAGACCCGTTCCATACATTTATGTTTCAGACCTGTTTCATACATTTATGTTTCAAACCAGTTCCATACATTTAGGTTTCAGACTATAGTTTCAAACAGTTGGTTTTAAACGGTATTGGACTGAAAGGGTTTTAAAACAGTTTTTTAATTCAACAAGTTCGGTTCAGGTTGATAGGTGTTGAAATTCGTTTTATGTAGTATAGTATTTGTTTCATATTTGATAGTGATAGTGTAACATTTTAATTGACTTTCGAACTTTTGAATTGCTTTTCAAATCCCAGGAAACTGGTACGAGCCCGAGGATAAAAATATCTAAACGTCCCCGCCCGGTTACACGTTACACTATTATACAAATATCTATTTTTTAAACTTCTAAAATTTTACATATATGCTCAAAATTCAAAGATGGTGCTGATAATATAAATAATGCATTGATTAATATATTGTATACATTTGTATATGCAATAATAGACACATTATAACCAGCTTCATGTACTTTTGTAGGGACAAACTAATACAATAGAGTGAAATGTCCAAAGACTAACAATAAAAATATGAAAAGGGGCATAACTCTAGAATGGTTAAAGTGAGGCCAACCAAATTCAAACTTGATCTCTGGTTTGTGGTAATACATTTTGTGAGAATTGTGTACAAGTTTCCAGGGGTTAAAAAATTTAGTTACAGCTAACTAGCCCAGGACTTATTGGCAGCAGGATTTTACTAGCCCTGTTGGAAGAACTGCTAGTCCATCAAAACTGACCTGCTAGCCCTAGTATGCCTTAAAAATCAAGAGTTTGCTGCATAATACAAATTGGGTGTCCTTTGTTTTGAAGGAGACATTATACACTGTATTTAATTATTTTTGTTGATCTGTTATTTATTCTTCTGGTGCTTAACCTAACTTAGTTGTTCCCACATTCAAAGCAGACTTTTTTTGTGTGCTTGGGGCAACTAACGGCAATATTCACAGAGCATTTTCGTTTTTTTCATCAGCAACAGCCAACCTTGCCAGGGGAATCATTGTGTCCCAGTTCTACCAACTTTTCAGGAAGTGAATGTGTGATTTTTTGGCCAAATTGTAAAGATCAAAGAGAAAAAACAATAGATCAAAGGAAAATGACGCCAAATAAGCATGAACATGTGTGAGTCTCGCGCTAAAGACTTGGCAGCCCTTCTGTCCTGGACACTATTAATTTTTTTCCGCGGCTTTTCCCTGTCGTATTTAGCATTTTTGGGGGATGAATTTTCAGCCTTGTTACTCCTTTCATCTACCGTTTTTCGTTTTGAAACTGACGAAGTTCCTTGGGTTCCCGTACTAAAATATTAAAAAATATTTTGTTGCATGGTTTCGTGCTCAAGAGCTGTGCAACAAGACAGGTCAATACCAATCAATACATCATACCCCCAAATACCGTTAATTGAAAATCTCGGCACGATAAGCAATGTACAATACCCCAATCCATGGTATGAGAAATCGATATTTAAAGTATGAGAATTGCAATCAACACATGATACCAGGCCACCAGACATGCCAGAGTTGTTTCTTCTATTTTTAAAATATGTACAACAGGACCTGTACAAACCAGTTCAAATTCTTGGAATCCGAAATGATTTAATTGAATCGAATTGGCTAACATAGAATAGTGATGAAGGGATTTTTCACTTTCTATTTTGGAAACGTCAAGAATTTTTTGTTACTAGTCCGTCGGGCATATCGGATAACACATTTTAATTGTCCGAGGCGTAAATGATCTAGTCCCGGGCGTCGGGCTAGTGGATTTTTTAACCCCTGGTTTCATAACATTTAATTGAGACAAACTAAAGTTAGAGAACGGAGAACAACTTTTGGACATACGGACGGACAATAAACGTATGTGTACAAAAAATGTATCTGCCAGAAGCTGCACCTAGAAATACATATAAAGTCTGGAAAAGATCAGAAGACAAACACCAAACTCTCATGTCTCTTTATAAACCTTTATTCAATCAAAGTCAAAATAATTCAGACATCAATGATGTTTTGAGTAAAAAATAACTCACAATAAAATTATGAAAAGGGGCATAACTCTAAAATGGTTAAAGTGAGGCCACCCAAATTCAAACTTGATCTGTGGTTTGTGGTAATACATTTTGTAAGAATTGTGTACAAGTTTCATAGCATTTAATTGAGACAAACTAAAGTTAGAGAACAGAAAACAACTTTTGGACATACTGACGGACAATAAGCGTACATATAAAGTCTGGAAAAGGTCAGAAGACAAACACCAAACTCATTAATGATGTTATGGGTCATAACCAGTGACACAATGTTCATGTACATGTATATACACTTGTATGTTGACGAAGTTTGAAGTTATTAATTTGTAACATATCAAATAAAATCCTCTCTCAAAAATGCTATTGTTATATTAAACGTTTATTCATTCTCATCACTTAAACAGTTTTTTTTAAATTCACTGTAGTCAGATCAGTGTCTTCCCTAGAAAATTCTTGATGCATGGTGGGTCTAAGATGAATTTGCAACGTGATGCGCTGCGTTGTTTTGTAGAATTATTTTTATTACACTTGTGAAATGAATTGTGCATGTCTCAGTTTAAAAACTTCACATAAATCTGCAATACAGTCAGGAACAATACTTAACATTTTCTCTCAAGGCCAGCCTGGATCCAAAAGTTTTTTCAAGGGCCCTGTAGACAAGAGTAAAACTTGTTTCCCCCTCTGCTATGGTGGGGGCATAAAAAAAAACATCCTAGTAAGGATTCTGTACATTTATTGTGTATACATTGTATTAACTTAATTACTAAGTACATGACCAGTTTTCATAGCCATCACAGGAGCTGTTATATATTTATAAAGTACAATCACAATGTACAAATGGCATCAATTTACTTGTTGTCACCTGATTAGCATACATGAACACTTGTAAATAATCTAACCTTTAAATTAATATATATAGAGTAAGGATTGAAAAAAAATTACAATTTTACAACACAAGTAAATTTATTGGACCAAATAAACTAGACTGCAATTTAACAGTTACATCTCTATTTATGGGACCATATATTAAATAGAATACATCATAAACATGTATCTACAATACTGTACAATTCTAATTTACAAATCTATCAATAAACAATGTACCGTTGTGTCTAAAGGTATATGTATGATTGTAAACAAAATATAAAGAAAAGGTCATCTACAACTTACACGCACATTTGATGCAGGTCATTCTTTTCAAAAGTCAAAATGTTATTCTACTTTTATATTTATATGGTAAATGGTAACCTTCCTCAATGTCAAATAGTACACATTTCTACTTGGGGCTACATGACACAATTATCATACAAATGTCAACTTTATAATCTAAATATTTTTTTTCAATTTCTTACTGAATAAATTAGTTCATGAAATGATTCACAGTTTAAACTTATACAAAAATATTTGAAGAAAATCTGAATCTAAAAAAATGAGAAAGATAAAAATTGTTTTTAATCATTGGGCATATGACCTTCACCTTCAACTCAAGACATCAAGTAAATATTTACATGTTTACTAAAAAGACTAGAAGGAAAACTAGAAAAATAATTTTAACAATTACCCTAATGTTAGGATTGATCACTTGAATGTGATCAAATTCTTTTTCGCTATATCCATATCTTCCAGCTACAAGTTGAGGTCCAGATTCATCGCCAGACACATGGCGAGATTTTTGTGATGTATTGCCCATTCTTCTAGATTGTAGTGTCACATCGGATTTAAAAATGTCTCAAATTAATATTTTACTATGACTGATACATTAGGTGCAATCAATAGTTGACTTGTAAATTATATCCAAGAATAGACAAAAAATAATATGACCGACACTTGTCATGTGGTGGTCGATTACCTCGTGTAGTGTATTTATAAAATTTAGAACGACCTAATCCCAAAATTTAACTTCGTTTAAGTTTTAGGACAAAATCCGATGTTCCTTGCCTAATCTTTACGTCATTTTAACTTTTCTGAAGTCAACATTTTAAAAAATTTGATTGAATCGACTGCAAAAAGTAAACAAATATGGTGGAATCCACGGTACGCATGCCAGAAATATTAAATGGTAGAACAAGTACGGATTTTTTAAAATCCGTTAAAATTCTATTTGAACATTCTTTCATTTATCAAAATTAGACTCAGACATCATTTTATTTCAGATCATCGAAATCAGTTTTTTCATGATTAATTTTTACGCCCCTTTACTTCCCGCAAAGTAGGTACTCCACGATTTATCCACAGAGCCGTGAATGAAAGATTGCATTCTCGCATGTCTGCCTCGATCTGCTCATCAGTGACGTTTGCTAGCCGTCCGCATCACTTCAATCCTGAGATCGTAGGGCATTATATTGAACCTCTTTTCAGTCTGAGTATATAAAAAAAAAATGTGACGGAGTTCCAATATCTAGAAACATTTAGATACATTTTGCCTCCACCTCAATTTTCAAGTTTTCCGTCTCCAAAATCCGTTATTCACGTTTTTGTTTGTATTATAATGTTCCTGTTTTAAAGTATCATACTTACATTTATTTGTACATAAATATATTCGAAACAACATTTGTTTACAATTTACTATCAATTGTTGGTTTACTATCCACATCGGTCATTGATAATAGAATACTGTAGAGCATTGACCTCTGTAATACTGATCGAGTAAAAGATAGTGTAGATATTTGGTTGGAGACTTTATTTCATGCGAAATTTCGCTAAAGGTCACATGAAGCCACCAGAGACCACATATATACACGTCATGTATGTCTCGGTAGTCACCAAAAGTCTATTAAAAGTATAGAAACAAATACATATATATTTATACATTTTTTGACTCGTTCAAAATTAGAAGATACCGACGGTCTAAAAATGGATAATGATAAAAATTCTGTTGTTCTCTTATTAAAAAAAAAGACAATGAATATTATATTTAATCTTGTACAAAAGCCAATATCAAAATAACTTAACTCTCGATGGATGGCTTTCATTTCATTTACTTTTCGTTCAAATGGTTGTTTCCTCTGTCACGGTAACTAGCTTAAAAAATAATCACGAGCCTGAGAATTTTGCATGAATAATTGCTTGAAAAGGCCAATTTACCTATATCTTTTGTCAGTATTGTGTTTATGTTCCTTCATAATTATATAAGTTCCAAATGGGAACATTATTCTGGAATACAAGTTATTTCCACTGGAATATATATTACAGTAAATGTTCCTAACGGAATAAATGGTATAGAAAATTTGTTCAAATAGGAACAGATATTATGACAGTGTTTATAACAAAGTTTCCACTGGAACTTCTGTTAGGCGGAAAAAATATACGTTGACAGCAACCCCAAGTTTCTTTACGAGTCCAATCACACTCGAGTCTCAAAATAACAAAACACATTTTTAAAATTTACAGATGTTCAATTATTATGAGAGCTTGATTTTTTATAAGGTTGGTATATACATATCATACGATCAATATTTTCCATTTGCAGTAAAACATCGATGATCTGACTAATTCTTGTTCTGATTCATATATAGCAGCGTATAGATTTTCCGCTTATTTTGTCTGACTGACCAAGAAACATTTGCATCTCAAACAACTACCGCATTTATTCCACCATACTGGTACTGATTTAAAGCTTAAGGAGAAATACCTTTTGCATGTTGCATCAATTTCTGAACAATTGTATGAACGACTGACTGCTTTTTTTGTGTTTTTTTTTTGCTTAAACTATTTACAAAGTATAATGTACACTACACTTTTACAGTGAGACTACAGAGGATTGAAAATGCACTGAGTCGGACCTTTCATGACTCTTTCATCATGACATTATGACTATTTTGAATTAAACGCGTTATATACTCTCGATATTTTAGATAAAAAAAACACGATATTTTAAATTAAAAAAAAAACCGAAAAGCCTCTTTATAACTAAGCTATCGACTCAGTCTACATCGAAAAGTGATTTTGAACATGAAAAACATTGAAAATATGATTTATGTAATCCGTCGCATTTCGGGTAGCTTTCAAAAAGATAGAGTCACAATGCCACCATCACATATCAGCATGATCGTCACGCATCGGAAAGGATCCCCTTCTATACTACTCCAGGAAAACATGTCTTGTGGACCGAATTGTATTTCAATATTAGTGCGCCTGTGTCGATGCTGATAAACAGATCGATCCCGAGGATCCAGTCCGCCAAATATAGCTATTGACACAAAAAATGTTGCACTTCCGTCAAATTTGGCCATCAACGATTTGGCTGTTCATGAGTGGCTAGACAAAGGTTACGATCCGGCCCCTTCATCGTAGCCGGATCATACACCCTTGCCTAGCAATGCTGGGTTTTGATGTGTTTCTGATCTTTTATATGAACAAAGGTTTTGTCACAATCGTGCTGCTTTTTTTCTGAACGTTTTCTAGTTCGTCCCATGTAAACACATTTGATGAGGGTCCGAACAATGCTCGCATGTCCATGAAAGGTCGAATGTATCCTTTGTACGTCCGTATCTTTACATCCATAGGTCATAATGGCAGATTTCATTTAAACTGAACCCAAATGTCTATAATATTTGTTGATATAATTGACTATTAGAAACGGTGAATTGTATACATTTAATGTGTCCCCAATATAAATCGTTTCTGATGGTCAATCCCAGTAGAGACATAATTGTATACATTTAATGTGTCCCCCAATATAAATCGTTTCTGATGGTCAATCCCAGTAGAGACGTAATTGTATAATATTTATATGTCTCTGATCCCAGGTATTAAATTGATTATAGTTCGCATCGTTTTTGCATTTGATATACCCCCACGACACTTACCGAGGAAGGATCCTTGATAATCGTAGGTCTATGGTCTATGGGATTTCAACCAAAGATGAAGAACAGTAGCCCTTTTCACAAAAAATTTTAAGCGTAAAATTTATCTTACGATAAAAATATTTAGCTGAATTGTTAGGAATATTTTAGACTTACGGTGAATTTACGATTAAAACATGATCCTAGCTAATAAAATATGTAATTATAAGTATTGAATGCTTCTTTTTGTAACTTCATAGGGTTGTAAAAGCGTTGACCGTGCGCATATTTTTAGAATGAAGCGCTTCCGCGCTTCATACAAAATGTACTTCGGTCAACGCTTTTACACCCCAAATGAAGTTACAAAAAGAAACATTCAATTCGTAAATGAATTGTGCGTGTTCGGTTATATAATTACATTAGATGTATGTTTCATAATAATATACGTTATTCTGATTGGCTACACTGCAATCTCGCGTTATTCCTTAATCAACTTCATTACACAATAAAATGTATCATTCATGATGACACGAGTTCTCACAATAAAGTGCACAGGTATTTAACCGTAAACTAAATAAAAACTTGATAAACATCGTGTTTTCATGATCCTAGCTAAAAAATGTAATCATAAGTATTGAATGCTTCATTTGGAACTTCATAGGGTTGTAAAAGCGTTGACCGTGCTCACATTTTTAGAATGAAGCGCTTCCGCGCTTCATGCAATATGTTCTTAGGTCAACGCTGTTACACCCAATGAAGTTACAAAATGGAGCATTCAATTCTTAATTTAAGGAAAAGAATGAGTCAAAATTTAAAGCGAAACAAAGGTAAATCATTTGATTGACTGGTTCGATCCACACAAAAAAAGAGTTCTTATACAAGTAAAAACTATGATTAACATATGTTTTTAATCTATTATATGAAATTAAACAAACCAAGAAAAAATCCAATTCAGCACGAGCTTTCTATTTATAATATTTTTGTTTATATGTTTATGTTATATCGCTTATATGATCATTGGAGGTCTTCGGAGTTCAACTGGATAGTTAAGTAGACTAAAATACACACGCAACGAGCTCATGTCCTGTAAATTGTTTATTTTTAGACTTTTTATAATTTGGATAACTGTTTTTATGGTTATAAATCAAATATGAGAATTTGAGTCAAATCTGTGAACATGAATTTAACAGCCAGTGCCCCTTTAAGACAAAAGAGATGATTTGCTAATTTTCAATTTATATGTAGCAACATTCTAGCAGCGCCTGCATACTGATCATGCATCTCCAAGTTGATACGATATTTCAGGGCTTGTATTTTCTATAATGATTTCCTTGATAGAGGGTTGCTGCTCACAAGAAAACTATTTAACAAAGAGTTCAAAGTCGTGAAGTTGAAATCATCCCATCGTAATTTTCTCGGACGCCATTTCGAGTTGGTCACGGGTAAGACGTTTCAACTGAGGCACTTCACAGGCGTCAAAAGCCGTCATTATGGAGGAAAGTGTTTAAGTTCAGTTTAATTGGGTTTATTTTTGCGAAAAAGAACTAAATTTCCAGATCATAGTTTACATTTTCTTTATATATTGCTGTATCAAAATGACCTTAATATAAAGGACAATATATAGACTCAAAAATGGTATATCACATTCTACACATGGGATTTTAGCAGGAAAGACTGCCATTGGAGTATTTAATTATTGCAACTTTTTAATTTGATCTCCTCCACAAATTGAAGTAGAATATTTAATGAAGGTTTGTCCACATTTTGGAATATGTTTATACATGTATAGAAATAATGTTGAGCCTGTTTCTAGATGCATGAGATAGACTTCAATATTTATTATTTATTGAAAATAAATGGTATCATCTTTCAGAAAACTTTTATTCTATGGAAATGTATCCCCCCTCCCCTTTTCATCAATTGAAAAGGTTACATTTTCCCCCTTATTTCAAAACCTAAGCTTGAATGTAGTGCCCATACATGTACCTGCCCCAACTGTTCATGGTTCAACCTCTGCGGTCGTATAAAGCTGTGCCCTGCCGAGCATCTGGTTGTAACATGTACAACAATCAAACATCAACCCACACCAAACTGAATGTAATTGAAAGACATCTAGAGGTCAATATACAGTCTCAAACAGAAGATAAAAAAGGGAAAAGTATAGTGAATTTTGGAGAATTTATATTATTAAATGTACATGCATTTGAAATATTTAAGATATATTGTTTCAAATTTTTTAGTTCTAGGTTCCACAGTGACCTAGCTACCATTTTAGAAAACTGTGATTTAAATGCTAGACTATTAGAGAGATATTTCATTTTCATTGGTTGTAGATATGGAATCTTATTTTATCATGAAGTCAGATTTGAAAATGACTTTGGGAATGAAGATGTAGTAAAGACTGAATGTCAGTTTTAGTCTTTTATATGTACTTTATAATTTTAGTCTTACATGTATATAATTATGTGTACATATATCACTGATTCAGTGTCAATGGTAAAAAGACATTGACAAGTCTTCAGTGGCGGATCCAGAACTTTTCATAAAAAGGGGGGGGGGGGGGGCTGCTCCAGTCATGCTTCAGTGATTCCCTATATAATCAACCAAATTTTTCGAACGAAAAGGGGGGGAGGGCCCCTACTGGATCCGCTTTAGGTCTTCGATAACATTTTATAGTTCAGAATGTTTTGTCAGTTGACTAAAACTAGGTGGAGGTGTGTGTGTTCTTATTTCCAACAGAGGGCCACTCAACCTATATCAATATGTGCATGAATCAAATTGATAGTTGCTAGATACTGAATAATTATACCACAAGAAAGTTTTAACCTGTGCATATATACTTAAAATATGATTAAAAAAATCATGTCTTTTTCAGGACTTCTGAATCCAACCATGTATAGTATGGAATGTTCTTGAGATATGGTTTTGGTCGATGGATGTTCACTAAGGACCTGTACTACAAAGTATATCACTGGATTTAGCTCTTTGTCTAAGTGTATTATTAAAGTACTTTGCTTTGAGCTCAGTTCATTGTTATGCAATTCATTCTTTGTGAAATAAAGATTTGACAGACAACTCTCATGTACAAGGATTTGTCAAAGTAGTATCACCTCTATGTACAATGTAAGTATTAGGGAGATAAAAGCATTCTATTTTGATTTGAACCAAACATATTGTATAAAAAAAAAAATATTTACCTGAGAATGCTAAGTACTCCAGCTACTAGCAATATGATGCTAGATTGTTTTAATACATCTGTACTGCCTACTGATGACTCGGTCCTGAGTGTAAATGGTCCTTCAATTATTTTTAAAAACATTTTTATAAGGCCTATCTAGGCTTATCGATTTCTAAAACTATATTTCATTGTACATGTTTGAAATTTTTATACAAGCGCAGAAATTTTTGCGGTCGTAAATAGGTATTCTGTCGTCATCGTCCGAAGACGGATGGTTTCCAGATAATAACTTTAGTATGAGTAAAAAGAAATCAATAAAATTATAACGCAATGTTTATAACCACAAAAGGAAGCTTGGGATTGATTTTGGGGGTTAATATAGTCCCCTAGGTTTAGGAATAAGGGTTCCAAAGGTGCCCAAAACAAGCATTAATCTAGTGTCAGTACAAAAAGTTGTGTATAAGTAATTCACTTGTTCTGAAATTGTACCATAATGTTTAATATCATAAGTAGAAGGTTGGGGTATATTTTTTGGGGAATGGGGCAAACAGTCTAGGAATTAAGGGCCAAAAACAAGCATTTTTGTAGATTCAAGGCCATAAATTGAAGTTATCTTTCTGTGTCCAGAATGGTTGTTGAATTACCTAAAACCAATATGCTTTATGAAATCTTCTTTGAAAATTGGAGTTATCTTTCTCTGTCCAGAAAAGTAGTTGAATCAACTTAAATTAATGCTATATACAATATACAATGCAAAATTCACTTTACTACCAACTGATAAATTAAAGCAGTCTTTAATAACCATTCAGTGATTACAAGCACTTTGATTATCATTCTAGGGTTATGCCCTTTTACAAATGGAAAAATTGAAGAATTATTTAGTTTCTTAAGTTTGTCTCAACTAAATTTAGTGAAATGTGTATATATTGCTTATTACCTCTAAACTCTAAGTTCAATTTTTGGCAGCTTCACTTTTACAGTTCTTGATAACGTTATATGCTAGCGGGGGCATCATCACCATGATTGTATGACTTTTTATATTTTAATATTTTATGAGTTTTGATCCAAAGGAATTAGGGACCAAAAGGGTCCAAAATTAAACTTTGTTTGATTTCATCCAAAAACGAATTATTGGGGTTCTTTAATATGCCAAATCAAACCGTGTATTCAGATTCTTAATTTTTGGTCCTGCATTCTAATTGGTCCTCATTAAGGTCCAAAGGGTCCAAAATTAAACATAGCTTGATTTTAACAAAAAATGAATTCTTGGGTTCTTTGATATGCTGAATCTCAACATGTATTTAGATTTTTTATACGACCACAAAAAATTTTGGTAGTATAATGGTATCATGTTGGCGTCATTGTCTTCATCATCATCATCATCCGAAGACATTTGGTTTTCGCACTCTAACTTTAGTAAAAGTAAATAGAAATCTATGAAATTTAAACACAAGGTTATGACCTTAAAAGGAAGGTTGGGATTGATTTTGAACTTTAGTATAAGTTAATAGAAATCTATGAAATTTTAACTCAAGGTCAATGACCACAAAAGAAAGGTTTGGACTGATTTTGGGAGTTTTGGTCCCATCGAATTAGGGGCCAAAAGGGGCCAAATTAAACTTTGTTTGATTTCATCAAAAATTGATTTATTGGGGTTCTTTGATATATCGAATCTAACCGTGTATTGAGATTCTTAATTTTTGGTCCCGTTTTCAAATTGGTCTACATTAAGGTCCAAAGGGTTCAAAATTAAACTTAGTTTGATTTGAACAAAAATTGAATTCTTGGGGTTCTTTGATATGCTGAATCTAACCGTGTATTTAGATTTTTAATATTTGGGACCGGTTATCAAATTGGTCCACATTGAGGTCTAAAGGGTCTAAAATTGAACATTATTTGATTTCATCAAAAATTGAATTCTTGGGGTTCTATGATATGCTGAATCTAACCATGTATTTAGATTTTGGATATTGGACCATAAAAGGTAAATATCCAATTTAAAATTTTTAGGTTTTTAAGTTGAAGTTCTTAGACCACATTCATTCCGTGTCAGAAACCTATGTTGTGTCAACTATTTAATCACAATCCAAATTCAGAGCTGTATCAAGCTTAAATGTTGTGTCCAAACCTGCCCCAACTGTTCAGGGTTCTACCTCTGCGGTCGTATAAAGCTGTGCCCTGTGGAGCATCTTTTCCATTCATTTGTTTATTTCTTAATTTGTGTGAATTAACATTGTTACAGTAAATGTTAATTACTACACTTTCATACCACAACACATATTGTATTGGTACATGTATCACTTATATTTGTATCCATATAACAAAACAAAAAATGAAAAGGAATTATTTTGCAATACCTTTTGAATACTATAACTTTTTAGATATGTATACATATTAAGACTAATTAAGTAGATGTTGATAATATCTGCTTGACATGCTTGAAATTCTATCAGATTACTTTTGGAGCAGTTATGAGTCTGAAGCATGCTCACAAAGGTTCTTTTGGTGAAATCATTTTCATATTGGTAAAAAATTTTCTTTGCTTCGACCAGCTTTGATATAATCAAAGAATCGATATAAATCAGCACAGATGTTTACTTCCTAGCTCATTTAGCCCCAAGCATCATGTCAGGCATTGCCATTACTAAAAACCAATAAATGTATTCTAATCTGAGGAACAATTCGACATTTTAACAAAACAATTCACTAATGATACTGACAATCCACCATGAAATAATATAAATGGAACCATACCAATAGTAAGCAAATACATATAAAAAGATGTGGTATGATTGCCAATGAGACAATTCTCCACAAGAGACCAAATCGACACAGAAATTAACAACTACAGGTCACTGTACGGCCATAAACAATGAGCAAAGCCAATACCGCATACTAGTAATCAGCTATAAAAGGCCCCAAAATGACAATAAAAAACAATTCAAATGAGAAAACTAATGGCCTTATTTATGTTAAAAAAAATAAACAAAAAACTAATATGTAACACTGTCACGATCCAGATGCATTTTATAGAGTTATTCACATATTTATTTAGTCGAGCTTGTATATAGATAACGATTGTGAAATTGTCGTAATGATCAGAGAATTGCACTTGCAGTCTTTGCGCAGAACGTTTTTTTTCACAGTTTATTTTATACATAGTTTTAACATACGCTTTTATGTATATATGTACGTTTGGCCTAAGTTTGGTTCACCTGTGTTTAAACGCACACTGATTAGGCTTAGCCTATTTACACACCTGTTGACTATTTTTAAATAGTGGTCAATCGAGTTCTTCGGACAGGTTTGGCTATTTTTAAACAGTGGTCAGATGATTTCTTTGGACACGTTGTCATTTCATTTCTGCTTGGGATTGTCGTGTGGAAGGATGCCACACTCGTTAGAGCATTTCATATTTGTTAGCTAAATTTAACCTACAATGGTTCTACTGTATATAGTGCATCAATTCCGAGGTAAGTGTTTTATTCTTACATATATTTATATATACTTTTCTGTATGTTACTTTGTTTATCAAATTTCCGAAACTTTCAGACTTCTGCAGATAATTTTCCATTATGTAAATTGTTCAATTTATAATGTTTTGTAAACGGATTTAAAGATATGAAAACCATGTTTTATATTCAGATATTTGCGGTTTTACTAGTGAACAAGAACAAGATTGTTAATTACGGGTACAAATTGAATGTACGTGATATTTATGTGTACAAGGTTCCGAATTTCCTTATGTACGTGAAACTATCATGCAAGGTTATGATATTTATTACAGTATGACACATTTTGCTACATATAAAATGTATGTGTATATTTATCTATGTAAATTAATAGAATATATATGTTCATTTTATGAACGTGAGATTATAGAGTTCATGTTTATGTTGCATGAACGTGCAAGTAAAAAGCATATCTAAATTGATAATCGTACTAAAGAGTTTGTACAATTATATTATTACCAGGTTCCAGCCTGCACCAGAGTAATACAATGCTGCGGTGTTAAGGAGTGGTCATACAGATTGAACGCAATCATACATGATAATTCATCAAACAACATATCTACATATTATAGTGGAACTGTCGTGCACGATACAATAACCGTCATAACGATACCATAACCGTCATAACGATATAAAGGGAAGTAATCTGGATATACAATACAAACTACTGAAGCTGTTGGACTATTTATTTGGACTTTAATATTTATAATAATTTGATGTATTTTTCTTCTTAATTGTTTATTTTTTTTGTTTGTTTATTAAATAATTTATTTATTCTAATCGTTGATTCTTTTGTCAATATTGTAAAATAGCACTGAAAGACTTCTCCATCCGTCCGTCCGTGACAATTGGTGTCAGAAGTGGGATAAGTCTGAAGTGTTTTTTCTTATACATTTTGAAGTTAAATTTATATTTTCTATAGAAGAATTATTTTTTTTATATACATTGAATATACATTTATAACGTGTAGTAAAGCTTACTATTGTATTTTTCAGAAACTGTAATGTCGACAGAAACCTGATAGTTTGGAACCTCAGAATTTGTAAAATTTCTACACTACAGTGCCTCGGGGTTGTTGCACGCTGCAAGTACAAACAGTAGATTTAATGTAGGTATTGTTATTTAGAGTAAATTTAGACTAAGGCGATTGTTTATTTTGTGTTGTGATTGACACTTGTGGACCAGGCTATGGTCAACTGTGATACTAAAGCGTAGTGTTACGTGATATATATATATGTGATATATTGAGCATTGTCCTTAGTCTAGTTTATTGTTACATAGCAAGTCATATTAGCAGGAATCAATCATGGAGACTCTAAAAGAGTTACGACAGTATGGTGAGTCGTTGGGTTTAGCCAATGATGATTTAATTAGGTTCATTGAGTCACAACAGGCGAAACAACGCGATGATAGACGTTTTGAAAGAGAAAGAGAGAAGGAAGAATGGGAAGTTGAAAAGGTAAGATTAGAACATGAGTTGGAATTGAAAAGACTAGATAATACTCGTTTATTGGAAACTGAAAAACACAGGGAAGAAAAATGTAATGTTAACCCCTCAACTACCTTTTGAGGAAGGTACTGATGATATGGATGCATATTTGCGTCGTTATGAAAGGTATGCTATATCGCAAAAATGGGACAAATCAATATGGGCCACTCATTTGAGTGCACTTCTTAAAGGTAATGCATTAAATGTGTACGCTTTGATGCCCTCAGATCAAGCATTAGATTATGATGCTCTTAAGACATGTTTGTTGAAGAGGTATAACATGACTGAAGATGGCTTTAAGCAGAAGTTTAGATCTTGTCGTCCAGAGTTTGGTGAAACGTTTCAACAGTTTTCTGTTCGTTTGGGTAGTTATTTTAGTAGGTGGATTGATATGTCTAATGTTGTGAAGACGTTTGATGGACTTTATGATCTTATGTTAAGAGATCAGTTTTTACACATATGTAATAACGAGGTAATGTTATTTCTGAAAGAGAGAGTACCGAAGTCCATAGATGATATGACTCGGTATGCTGATCAATTTAAGGAGGCAAGGCGAGTGAATATAGTATCACTTACAAATCAGACTCAAAAAGGTAAGCCACAGCCGTCTCAAAAACCCAACAATGCACGGAACCAAGAACCGCCAAAGCAAAGTGACAGAGATAGAAATAGACATACAGGAGGTTATGGTGGTGGAAACAGATTTGATAGAAAGTGCTTTAAGTGCAACAAATCAGATCACTTGATATCGAACTGTCCATTATTAAAAAACAAAGTTGGTAATGTACAGAATAGTGGTTCACGGGTAAAGGAAACTCCTATTTGCGGTAATGTCACTACTCTAACTGATAGCATTATTACTACACAGGTTAGTAGTCTTACAATACCTGAACAGTGTGAAAAGAAACCAATCAAAATGCCTGTAGCTAAAGGTAAGTTAGGCAACCGTGTTGTGACAGTACTTCGCGATACAGGATGTAATGGAGTCGTTATAAAGAAAAGTCTTGTAAGTATAGATTGTTTTCTAGATGATTATCAGACATGCGTATTAGCTGATGGATCGAGTGTTAAAGTACCTATAGCTATAATTACTATAGACAGTCCTTATTATCAAGGTGAAGTAAAAGCATGGTGTATGGAACAACCATTGTATGATGTTATTATAGGAAACATAGATGGTGCTAGGGAGCCTTATGATCCCGATATATCTCCGACGGTAAGTGTAGTAACTCGACAGCAAGCGAAGAAGAGAGATAATCCATATCCGAAATTAAAAGTTCCAGGAAGTATTAAGGATGTTAGTCTAGAGGACATTGAGCATGAACAGCAGTCTGATGCAAGTTTGTCGAAGCTTAGACAGTATGTAGCTGAAGGCAGAAACTGTGAGAAGACCAATGGTACAAAGGTAAATTACATATTGAAAAAGAAACTTATGTATAGGGAATTTATGTCGCCAAAAGTAGAAAATGGTAAGTTATTCCGTCAGTTGGTCGTTCCTGAAGTTTATAGAAGCGATGTCATGAAATTAGCACACGAGTCATTGATGGCGGGACATATGGCTACACGACGTACAGTTTATCGTGTATTATCAGAGTTTTACTGGCCAGGAGTTGAATCCGATGTTAAGCGGTATTGCCAGTCCTGTGATATTTGCCAACGCACTGTACCAAAAGGTAAGCAAGTTAGAGCTCCTTTGGGTAAAACCCCTATCATAGATGTACCTTTTCGCAGAGTAGCTGTAGATATAGTTGGACCTTTAGTACCAGTAACTGATAAAGGAAATCGTTATATACTAACTCTTGTTGATTACGCTACAAGGTATCCAGAAGGAGTAGCGTTACCATCTATCGAGACAGAAAGGGTAGCGGAAGCATTGATTGATATATTTTGTAGGATAGGTTTTCCAAGAGAGATGTTGACAGATATGGGCGCACAATTTACTTCCAATTTAATGTCTGAGGTGAGTAGACTGATTTCTCTTCGGCAGCTTACTACTACACCGTATCATCCTATGTGTAACGGACTCGTTGAAAGGTTTAATGGTACGATGAAGATGATGTTGAAACGACTATGTGCAGAGCGTCCGCGAGATTGGGATAAGTATTTAGGACCAGCATTATTTGCCTACAGAGAAGTACCTCAGGAGAGTGTTTTATTTTCCCCATTTGAATTGGTATATGGTTGGCCAGTCAGAGGTCCAATGACAATTCTTAAAGAATTGTGGACTAGAGAAATTACTGATCCTGAAGTGAGGTCCACATACGAGTATGTTATCAATTTACGAGAAAGATTGGAATCGACTTGTGAATTGGTTAAACAAAACTTGGAGAAAGCTTCACGTAAACAGTCACGTATATATAACAGAAAGTCACGTTCAAGAAAGATGAAGGTAGGTCAAAAGGTATTGGTGCTACTACCTACTAAAGCAAATAAGTTGCTGATGCATTGGAAAGGACCATTCTCTATAGTAGAAAAGATAAGTGATCTTGATTACAGAATTGATATGAGAGGTAAACTTAAAATGTTTCATGTCAATATGTTGAAACTGTATGTTGAACGTGAGCAAACTAACGTGTGCGTTAGTGCACCAGATCACAAGGTAAGTTTTGTTGCTACAGTATCAGTTATAGATCTCGAAAATGAAGATACAGACGATGTAGACAATTACGAAAGTGAGTTAATCGAAACGCCCGTTGCAGTTGCTAAGGAGACATTACGAGATGTTCATATCAACGAAGCTTTAAAAGCAAATGAAACAGTTAAGGTACAGTGTTTACTAGATAAGTTCTCACACGTGTTAACAGATATTCCAGGTAGGACAAATGTACTACAGCACGATATCAAGTTGACTTCTGATGATCCTGTTCGATTTAAACCTTATCCCATACCATATGCTATGCTAGACACGGTAAATAAGGAAGTCGATAAGATGATAGAAATGGATATCATTGAGCGATCAGATAGTCCTTATTCAAGTCCATTTGTGATTGTGAAGAAGAAAGATCAGAGTAATCGGTTTTGTATAGATTTTAGAGGTTTAAATAGTATTACAATTTTCGACGCAGAAACGATGGGTAATATAGAAGAGATGTTTTCAAAGTTGTCTGGTTATCAGTTTATATCTAAAATTGATTTAACCAAGGGATATTGGCAAATTAGTCTTGTGGATGCTGCAAAACCCAAAACAGCATTCCAAACCCCTAGAGGATTGTTCCAATTCAAGGTTCTGCCATTTGGCCTGGTCAATAGTGGTGCTACTTTTGTACGTTGTATGAGAAAAGTTTTAGAAGGGTTGGAAAACGTTGATAACTTTGTTGACGATATTATAGTGTACACACGTTCTTTCAATCACCATATGGAGGTTTTGGAGAGTGTATTTGAGAGGTTGGCATCTGCTAATTTGTCAGCAAGACCATCAAAGTGTTATATAGCGTATAGCAGTCTTGAAGTTTTAGGTCACATTGTTGGAACAGATCGTCTTTCACCAAATCCAGATAAAATTGAGGTAATCAAAAATGCTCATAGGCCTACAACAAAGAAACAAGTCAGAAGTTTCATTGGCATGGCTGAATTTTACAGAAAGTTTGTTCCCAATTTCTCAGATATAGCTAGTCCGCTTACTGATCTGACGAAAAAGGGACAACCAAATCAGGTACGTTGGGAAGCTATTCATGAAAGAGCATTTTCAAGTTTGAAGAATGCATTAGTAAAAGCTCCTGTTTTAAAATTGCCGAACTTTTCTCAGGTATTTATCCTTCAAACTGATGCTTCTGATAATGGAATAGGCGCTATACTGCTACAGGATGAAGATAGTATTAGATTGCCTGTATCGTATGCTAGTAAAAAACTGAAAGCTATTGAACGAAATTACTCCACTATCGAGAAAGAATGCCTAGCCATTGTATGGGCAATCAGCAAATTTCAAAGGTATTTATATGGTAAACAGTTTATATTAGAGACCGACCATCAACCTTTGATATATTTGCAAAAGTCTAAAATTGCAAATGCACGATTGATGAGATGGTCACTCTTGTTACAGCCGTATAGGTTCAGGATTGTTGCCATCAAAGGAAAGGACAACGTTGGAGCAGATTTTTTGAGTCGTATATAGGATCGTGGAGATAAATGAAAGTAAGAATACTTTCTTAAATTGGGGAGGTGATGTCACGATCCAGATGCATTTTATAGAGTTATTCACATATTTATTTAGTCGAGCTTGTATATAGATAACGATTGTGAAATTGTCGTAATGATCAGAGAATTGCACTTGCAGTCTTTGCGCAGAACGTTTTTTTTCACAGTTTATTTTATACATAGTTTTAACATACGCTTTTATGTATATATGTACGTTTGGCCTAAGTTTGGTTCACCTGTGTTTAAACGCACACTGATTAGGCTTAGCCTATTTACACACCTGTTGACTATTTTTAAATAGTGGTCAATCGAGTTCTTCGGACAGGTTTGGCTATTTTTAAACAGTGGTCAGATGATTTCTTTGGACACGTTGTCATTTCATTTCTGCTTGGGATTGTCGTGTGGAAGGATGCCACACTCGTTAGAGCATTTCATATTTGTTAGCTAAATTTAACCTACAATGGTTCTACTGTATATAGTGCATCAATTCCGAGGTAAGTGTTTTATTCTTACATATATTTATATATACTTTTCTGTATGTTACTTTGTTTATCAAATTTCCGAAACTTTCAGACTTCTGCAGATAATTTTCCATTATGTAAATTGTTCTATTTATAATGTTTTGTAAACGGATTTAAAGATATGAAAACCATGTTTTATATTCAGATATTTGCGGTTTTACTAGTGAACAAGAACAAGATTGTTAATTACGGGTACAAATTGAATGTACGTGATATTTATGTGTACAAGGTTCCGAATTTCCTTATGTACGTGAAACTATCATGCAAGGTTATGATATTTATTACAGTATGACACATTTTGCTACATATGAAATGTATGTGTATATTTATCTATGTAAATTAATAGAATATATATGTTCATTTTATGAACGTGAGATTATAGAGTTCATGTTTATGTTGCATGAACGTGCAAGTAAAAAGCATATCTAAATTGATAATCGTACTAAAGAGTTTGTACAATTATATTATTACCAGGTTCCAGCCTGCACCAGAGTAATACAATGCTGCGGTGTTAAGGAGTGGTCATACAGATTGAACGCAATCATACATGATAATTCATCAAACAACATATCTACATATTATAGTGGAACTGTCGTGCACGATACAATAACCGTCATAACGATACCATAACCGTCATAACGATATAAAGGGAAGTAATCTGGATATACAATACAAACTACTGAAGCTGTTGGACTATTTATTTGGACTTTAATATTTATAATAATTTGATGTATTTTTCTTCTTAATTGTTTATTTTTTTTGTTTGTTTATTAAATAATTTATTTATTCTAATCGTTGATTCTTTTGTCAATATTGTAAAATAGCACTGAAAGACTTCTCCATCCGTCCGTCCGTGACAAACACATAATCACAATCACCGAGTTACAGGCTCCTTATATCATGTTCTCAATTCTTGATATCATCTCCCATTTAGAAAAAAAAACACGTGAAAAAATGAACCTTTTATGTGTTGCTCTCCTAGCTACAAAATGTATCCCAAATCAAAGATGTAGAACATATTCTATCATAATCATTTGGTAACTAATGTAATTACTGTTTCCTCCATTCCTGTTTTGAACATAAAAAAAAAAAAATTAAATAAATAATACTCCTATAAGGCTCAGATCGGTTGTCACCGTGCAACACAGTTAGTAACACCATTTAGGAAAACATAGAACTCCTTTTGTCATAAGACACTGTCAAACATCCAAACATACTATCCACGCTCAGCTGTGTCCACACTTGTATTTATCATAATATACATTTTCAATAAGGGCAATTTTATATGTTAAAATAGCTCTTATTCTATCATGGTTTTGAAAGCCTACCCCAAAAAATTGCCAACTTATTCAATTTAAACTGTTGTATCTGTATAACAGGCGATTATTTGAAAAAAATATGAAAATATTTTATTTTTAGCTTGTTTATGTCTGTGCAATTTCAAGGGAAATAAATCTTAATCACAAACCGTTCGTTGCAACGGTTAGTTACTACTTGCAACGGAAAGTTACGGTTGTTTGAAAGCACAATCGAGTACACACACTGTCGTTTGTTATGAACGTTGCGAAATATATTGATTATATACCTTTTGTTCCTCTCTTAAAAAGCTTACGAATGAGTTATAAGGTGTATTATTCGGGGCTGAAGGGTAACAGCAGTCCATTCAATTATTCAAAAGATCCATTTCATTATTCAAAATTGGCTTTTCCTTAATTTTCACGCGTGTTTTGTCATTTAGGTCCTCCGTAACCCCTCTAATGGTCATTGCTGCACAATCAACTTGTGATATCTTTAATCAGAGGATGAAGAATAGCAATGGTCCAGAGAAAATAAAAAAAGACAACGTAGAGTATTTTAATGTTGATATATATGTTTTGGTATTCAGGTTGTCCATACATGGAATTTCTTTTAAAAATAGTTAAGAAAAAGCCATTAGTTTATATCCTCCGAAACTAAATAAATAAATGAAATTAAAGATTTACAGAGTGTTTTTTTATAATAATTTGAATGATCGTTTGATAACACTAAAATGACGAATTCAAAAATACGGAATTTAGCTACAGTGTCAGTTATTTTTATTTCACTATTCACCGCTCCAACTTGAATAATGAAACCTAAACTATTTCATCATTCATTACTTAACATTGAATAGTGAATAATGAACTAGTTCATTATTCATTATTGAATTTTGAATAATGAATAATGAATAATGGACGTACTTCAGCGCGGTAAAAATGACAAGTGTGGTGGATTTTTTTTCTGTGCCCGGTAAAAAGACCACCTACATAATGTAGTGTTCTAGTACTTCCCAGATCTATGGACAAACCGACAGGCAGGACGGAACACTCTTAGTTAATTATATGTACATACCACCTAAAACTTCATTTTTGAGGGATTATATATATACATACAACCTCTAGTAACTTACCCTGTATTTCACTTTAAATGTGTCTCGTTTTATACTAATGTATAAGTGAAATAGTCGGGCAATCCATGACAGATTTTGCCAAGTAGCCTTTGCCAGCTGTTCATATCAAATTGTTATATTGCCTCGCATATGTGTGTCTTTTATGCCACATACAACTGTGACAATATTGACTTTAGCAAACAATTCTGCTCAAACCGGTGCTAGGGACTGTCTTTTAACTTTCATTGAAACGAGAATGATTTCTCTGTGTAAAAGATCTCAATGTATTTGTCAAGAGAACAGCAATAAAGACGCTGTTTCTTTACTGCAAATGTATTTTGTATATGTCTTGATTTTGATGTCGGGCAAACTTATGAAAGAAACGGAAACACAAAAATCAGTATTTTTTTTCAATTTGTTAAGGCGCATAACCCTAGAATGGTATAAATGACGCCACCAAAATTCAAATGTGATCTGTATTTTGTTGTAATACGGATTGTGTATAAGTTTCTTACATTTTGTTGAGGCAAACTCAAGATAAAAGAACGGAAACTAATTTCTTGACGTACGGACATACACACAGACAAAGCTGGAAAAACTTAATGCCCCCTCCACTATAAGTCATATTTCATTGAATAACCCGATGTTTTCATCACTTAGTAACGATAATTGCTATCTATATCCTTTTCTTTTTTATTTATATAAAGTTCCGGAAAAGATTTCCTTAACCGATATTAATCAGAGTCTTAATAACTAGAAGGAATTCCGATCTATATATAGAAAATTATTGACCTGGCTACTGAGGTTTTCATTTGTCGCTTCTGTAAAAGGAGTAAAAAACGGGGCATGTAATGTCAAAATCGGGAATACCCTGGCATTCATAATCTATTATATATTGTTACGTAGGGACATTTGTTCTTACGAAACAGCTTATAATGCACATCTTATACAGGGGCAGATCCAGCCATTTTAAAAAGGGGGCGGGTTCCAACTATATGTCCCTATTCAAATGCATTGATCGGCCGAAAAAGGGAGGTTCCAGCCCCCGGAACCCCCTTCTGGATCCGCCACTGTTACAACATTTTGATTTCTCATATAGACTTTCCAGTTCGTTTTTCATTGTATACTAGAAAGATCTCAATTTTGTCTGAATTGGTGAACCCTTTTTTAACAATAAATAGTAATAAGGAAATGAAAATTGAATAAGGAAATAAAAACTGAATAAAGAAATAGAAACCCAATAAGGAAATGGAAATCTAATATTATAACAATGAAATAAAAACCCAATAAAGAAATAGAAACCGAACAAGGAATGAAAATCGAATAAGAAAAGTTACCGAATAAGGAAATGAAAATCGAATAAGGAAAAAGAAACCGAATAAGGAATGATAATCGAAAAAATAGAAAACGAATAAGGAAACGAAAAAAAATTTTGAAGAAAAACTTTTTGAGGAAAAAAATTTTGAGGAAGAAAAAAAAATTTGAGGAAAAAAAAATTGAGGAAAAAAAAATTTTGAGGAAAAAAAAATTTGAGGAAAAAAAAATTGAGAAAAAAAAAAATTTAAGGAAATGGAAATCGAATAAGGAAACGAAAATCCAATTAGGAAATAGAAACCGAATAAGGAAATAGAAACTGTATAAGGAAATATAAACCGAAAAAGGAAATGGATATTGAAAAAGGAAAAAGAAACCAAATAAGGAAATGAAAATCGAATAAGGAAATGGAAATCGAATAAGGAAATGAAAATCCAATAAGGAAATAGAAACCGAATAAGGAAATAGAAACCAAAAAAGGAAATGAATATTGAAAAAGAAAAAAAGAAACCGAATAAGGAAATGAAATTGAATAAGGATATGGAAATCAAATAAGGAAATGAAAATCCAATAAGGAAATAGAAACCGAATAAGGAAATAGAAACCGAAAAAGGAAATGAATATTGAAAAAGGAAAAAGAAACCGTATAAGGAAATGAAAATCGAATAAGGAAATGGAAATCGAATAAGGAAATGGAAATCGAATAAGGAAATGAAAATCCAATAAGGAAATAGAAACTGAATAAGGAAATATAAACCAAATAAGGAAATGAAAATCGAATAAGGAAAAAGAAACCGAATAAGGAATGATAATCGAAAAAAGAAATAGAAAACGAATAAGGAAACGAAAAAAGAAATAGAAAACGAAAAAAGAAATAGAAAACGAATAAGGAAACGAAAAAAAATTTTGAAGAAAAACTTTTTGAGAAAATTTTGAGGGAAAAAAAATTTGAGGAAAAAAAAATTGAGAAAAAAAAAATTTTGAGGAAAAAAAAATTTGAGGAAAAAAAATTTTGAGGAAAAAAAATTTTGAAGGAAAAAAAATTTTGAAGGAAAAAAAAAATCAGTTTGGACTTGTAATATTTTTCGAAATTTGAAAATCGAAAAAGGAAATGGAAACCGAATAAGGAAATGAAAATTGAAAAAGGAAATAGAAACCGAAAAAGGAAATGACTATTGAAAAAGGAAAAAGAAACCGAATAAGGAAATGAAAATCGAATAAGGAAATGGAAATTGAATAAGGAAATGAAAATCCAATAAGGAAATAGAGACCGAATAAGGAAATAGAAACCGAATAAGGAAATGAAAATCGATTAAGGAAATGAAAATCCAATAAGGAAATAGAAACTGAATAAGGAAATAGAAACCGAATAAGGAAAGGAAAATCCAATAAGGAAATAGAAACCAAATTAGGAAATGAAAATCGAATAAGGAAATGGAAATCAAATAAGGAAATAGAAACCGAATAAGGGAATAGAAACCGTATAAGGAAATAGAAACCGAAAAAGGAATTGAATATTGAAAAAGGAAAAAGAAACCGAAAGGAAATGAAATCGAATAAGGAAATGGAAATCTAATAAGGAAATGAAAATCCAATAAGGAAATAGAAACCGAATAAGGAAATAGAAAAAAAAATTTGAAGAAAAACTTTTTGAGGAAAAAAAATTTGAGGAAAAAAAAAAATTTGAGGAAAAAAAAATTTTAGGAAAAAAAAATTTGAAGGAAAAAAAAAAATTTAAGGAAATGAAAATCCAATAAGGAAATAGAAACTGAATAAGGAAATAGAAACCGAATAAGGAAATGAAAATCCAATAAGGAAATAGAAACCGAATAAGGAAATAGAAACTGAAAAAGGAAATGAATATTGAAAAAGGAAAAAGAAACCGAATTAGGAAATGAAAATCGAATAAGGAAATGGAAATCGAATAAGGAAATAGAAACCGAATAAGGAAATAGAAACCGTATAAGGAAATAGAAACCGAAAAAGGAATTGAATATTGAAAAAGGAAAAAGAAACCGAATAAGGAAATGAAATCGAATAAGGAAATGGAAATCTAATAAGGAAATGAAAATCCAATAAGGAAATAGAAACCGAATAAGGAAATAGAAAAACAAATTTGAAGAAAAACTTTTTGAGGAAAAAAATTTTGAGGAAAAAAAAAAATTTCATGAAAAAAAAATTTGAGGAAAAAAAAATTTGAAGGAAAAAAAAAAAATTTGAGGAAAAAAAATTTTGAGGAAAAAAAAATTTTGAGGAAAAAAAATTTGGAATGAAAAAAAAAAATCAGTTTGGACTTGTAATATTTTTCAAAATTTGAATATCGAAAAAGGAAAAAGGAAAAAGGAACCAACTTGTGTCTGGTGAGTAAGGTAGTCGTTCATCCGGAAATCAATACATGCTTAGTCTCTGATGCATGATTTTTTATTATTAATTGGTTTTGGCTTTTAACTAGCTGTCAGTAACTGCGAGTACTCTCAAATCGTATTTTCTTGTTAATTCGACCTGTTGATACTGTTTATAATGCTTTTTTGTTATTTTTTATTTATATGGATCTTGTCTGTACACCAGCTTTGATTATTTGTAATATCTTCAATTTTTCACTTATTCTTACAACATTTGTATAAACTTCAAGATTATAAAAAAAACGGTTTTTTTCTAAAGTGAACATTGATTGGTTAAATATTTCTCAGTCATGTCCTGTTTTTGAATTTGTTTGTTAGCTTTTTGGTCATGAATGTTTGTCTCTAATATTTAATTAACTGTGCATTTGTATTCAGATATCGCAGATCAAATTTATTCGTTCATTGTTTAATCATACGTTTTTTGATTGAGTTGAGTCTGCCAATTGATATTTTATCGTATGTTTTTCTTTGTTGTGATGTTATGCTATTGTTTCAGAAAAAGGGAGAAGGTTTGGATCCATTAAAACGTTTAATCCCGCTGCAAATGTTTGCACTGTATATAGATTAGACCGTTGGTTTTCCCGTTTGAATGGTTTTACACTAGTAATTTTGGGGCCCTTTATAGCTTGTTGTTCGGTGTGAGCTAAGGCTCCGTGTTGAAGGCCGTACTTTAACCTATAATGGTTTACTTTTTAAATTGTTATTTGTATGGAGAGTTGTCTCATTGGCACTCACACCACATCTTCCTATATCTATTCAAAGAATCATTTAGGAAGGAAATTAAAGTTTATAAGAAAAATCCACAGAGAAATATTCTTAAATATTTTTCATTCTAAATTGCGACTTAGATCCCTTTAGGTTTTTTTTCAGCATATTGATGTGGATTTTAAACTGCATATTGCTTTGAAGCTACGAAATATTGATTTTTGGCTTTGGTTTAAATAAATTGAGAATATGTCATTGGTGCATATATTCCCCCCCCCCCCCCTGCTACACTTTACATCATTAAGGGACATAAGTAGAGAACTAAAAGTGACGCCACCCAAATTCGGACTTGATCTGTGCCACATGTGCAGCAGGATCTGCTTACCCGTCCGGAGCACCTGAGATCAGCCTTAGTTTTTGGTGGGGTTCGTGTTGCTTAGTCTTTAGTTTTCTATGTTGTCATGGTTGTGTCATGTGTACTATAATTTGTTCTGTTTGTCATTTTTCATTTTTAGCCATGGCGTTGTCAGTTTATTTTCAATCTTCTAGTTTGACTGTCCCTTTAGTATCTCGCCCCCTTTATTGGTACTGACGACATACGTTGTTTATCATCTTGTTAACGTGTTGTTCTTTTATTTGTCTTTTTTTAATATTACTTTACTGTCTAGTTTTTTTTTCTTCATTATATCCATTTGGCGTGGCTGGTGTATTTATACATCCCGCCATAGTGTATCTCTGATCATTTGTGTATTCTTGTCTTTCATTTTAGCTAATGCGCTATGCCCATTTTATGCATTTTTGTGTTTCTTTTATACATATGACGTGGTTCTCTACTTATGCATCCCGTCAGTGTGTTATTATTCTATAATTTTTGTATTCATTTCTTTCATTTTTTGCTAATGTACTAGCTGTGTCTA
Organism: Mytilus galloprovincialis; assembly: GCF_965363235.1. Lineage (NCBI taxonomy): Eukaryota > Metazoa > Mollusca > Bivalvia > Mytilida > Mytilidae > Mytilus > Mytilus galloprovincialis. Next base: position 49,853,402 of record NC_134840.1, on the reverse strand, counting down.
TAAATATGCCTTGTTGTATTTCTTTGATACATGTGACGTGGTTTTGTACTTTTACATCCCCTTATTGTTTTATTTATGCCAATGTGCTGTGTCTATATGCTTTTTTGTGCGTCTCTTTTGCATATTTGTTTGTTGTTATAGTGATTAAGATTATAACACAATATTGACTGATGTACCCCTATTTGTGACATTTTTACCTGTTTGGGTTTTTTTACACTAATTCACATATCGTTTTCAATATAACGGAATTTGATGCAACTGTCATACAAGTGAGAGGTTTAGCTTGCTTTTAAACCAGGATGAATCTACCGCTTGCTACATAAGAAAATGCTTGTACCGAGTCAAGAATATGACAGTTGTTCATTCGTTGAATGTGTTTGAGCGTTTGATTTTGCCATTTGGTTAGGGACTTTCCGTTTTGTATTTTCCTCGGAATTTATTACTTTTGTGATTTTACTTTTTACATCAAAATTATAGAAAAGATCTTCAAAAAAAAAACAAAAAACTCGAAAACATACAAATCAACCAAAATAAAGAATAAGCCCACACTACTAAAAAAGGCTATATATATTCAGTTGTGAACATATCTTTATTACAGAAGGTTCCACAACGGCTGCTGATCAATTCTGACAGGAACTATGGTTACGGCTACGGTCAAGACGGCTGGTTTTTTTTTAACAGAGAAGTTAAATTTATTCCATTGGTAAGATTCTTAATTTTCACATTTTATTTTCAATTTGAGGTGTTAGCGACAAAGCTTACACATAATACACTTGTTTTCACACTCGTACACTGAATTAACTCTCTCTCTCTCTCTCTCTCTCTCTCTCTCTCTCTCTCTCTCTCTCACAAACAAATAAATCCACCTCATCAATACCACGATTATGTTGACCCCTCGACGATCAGTCAAAAAATAAAAGGCCTAATTAAGTACGAATTTGAAGAGCATTGAGAATCAAAAATTCCGATATAGATACAATTAAATGTGCTAACACGTTATGAATTTTAACCCGAAAACATATATAGAGTCATAAAAACGTTAAAAACTCTTAGTTTTAATAATTGTTATATTTAAAATAACAAAAATACCGAACTCCAAAGGGAAATTAAAATGAAAATTCCCTTACCAATTGGCAAGACAAAAACCCCAACATATCAAACGAATGGAAAACAACTTTCATATTCCTGACTTTATACAAACATTTCCCTATTTAAAAAAAAATGTCAAATACTACCTGGGTTTAAAGCAAGCTAAACCTCTCACTTGAATGACAATATCTATAAAATCAATGTTTGTTAAGATTCTAAAAGTTTTAAGTTTTTTTTTCGGGAGCTCATGCATGCTGATACATCCTTTCCTTATGTTTTAAACAAACTCATCATAGATACAAGGATTAAAATTGTATATATACGACATACGCACGTTTCGTGTACAAATAAGGTACTCATCATAGGTACCAGGATTAATATTTTATATTTACTCCAGACGCGCGTTTCGTCTACAAAAGACTCATCAGTAACGCTTGAATCAAAAATTGTTTTAAAGGCCAAATAAAGTACAAAGTTGAAGAACATTGATGACCAAAATTCCTAAAAGTTTTGCCAAATACAGCTAAGGTAATCTATTCCTGAGGTAGAAAAGCCTTCGTATTTCAAAAATTCCAAATTTAATTTAGTGATGATATCCCATCTCTAATTAACTGTTTAACAAATTTGCGTTGATGTTTTTGATTAATTTTTAAAAAGTATAGAAAATATTTCAAAAGAAAGAGAACCTGAAAACAAAATAAAATTAAAAAAAGCACACAAGCTATACATAATCTGTTGTGAACTAATTTTATTACAGATGGTTCTGCAATAGCTACTGATCCATCCTGACTGGAACTATGGTTGCGGCTACGCTCAAGACAGCAACGTTTTTAAACAGAGGAATAAAGTTCATTCCGCTGGTAAGAGCCTTAATTTTCTCATTTTATTTTCAATATGAGGTATTAGTGACAAAGTTTGCACATAATACAATTGTTTTCACATGCCAAATAAATGTTATAAATTTTCATATTTACAAGTCGATTCAATCGACATACTCCGTATTTCGAAATCCAAAGGAGAATTCAAGACTCTAAACAAATGGCAAAATTAAAAGCTCAAATGGTTATCAAAGATACCAGACTTATAATTTGAGGACCCAAAATTCCAAAAAAAATGTGCCAAAAACGGCTAAGGTAATCTATGCCTGTAATAAGAAAATCCTTAGTATTTCAAATAATTCATAGTTTTGCAAACAGTTAATTTATAAAAATGACCATATAATTGATATTCATGTCAACACCGACGTGCTGACTACTCTCGGGGTCCACCATCAGTGTCATATACTCAGTGGTGTACCTAGTTATCAAAGATACCAGACTTGTAAGTTGATTCGCCAGACGCGCGTATCGTCTACACTAGACTCATCAGTAACGCTCAGATCAACATAATCAGAAAGCCAAAAAATTATAAAGTTCTAAAGAATTGAAGACCCAAATTCAAAAATTCGAAACACATCGAAAGATTGGTAAAGAACTCATATTCCTTATGTAAAACATGGTGGAAAATTACCTAGCTTTATAGCTGGTCAAACCTCTCACTTGTATGATAAGATATATCAAGAACTATCTGCCCCGAAATTTTCAGATGAATCGGACAACCTGTTGTTAGGTTGCTGCCCCTGAAGAAGTAATTTTTAGGAAATTTTGCCGTTTTGGGTTATTATCTTGAATGTTATTATAGATAGAGATAAGTTGTAAACAGCATTAATGTACAGCAAAGTAAGACTTAAAAGTAAGTCACCATGACCAAAATGGTCAATTGACCCCGTAAGGATTTATTGTCCTTTAGAGTAAATTTTGAACAGTTTTCATAAATTTTGTTAATTTTGTTATTCCCCCCCCCCCCACTGTAACTACTACTGTCTACTAGGCCAAGTTCATTATAGATAGACATAATGTTAAGCAGCAAGAATCTCAGTAAAGTAAGATCTACAAAACATCACCATCACCAAAACATAATTTTGTCATGAATCCATCCGAGTTATTTGTTTAATATGCACATAGACCAAGGTGATCGACACATGCTTTTTAGAGCCTATAGTTTTATCTTCTTTGTGTACTCTCTTTAAAATATCGATATATTTTATGAAATGGGTGTAATGTTGTTGATCTTTATTTTAACTTGATCTGGGTGATTTAAGGAAGATGTTTTCACCAAATCAATGTGCAATGTTCTTTACCTTTCTAGTGGAGGTTTAATGTCTGTTGTGCATTTTAAATTTTGAATTCGTGAATATTTCATTTTGTAAATCATATAGTGCGTATGATAAAAAGTAAAATCACAAAAATATTGAACTTCGAGGAAAATTCAAAACGGAAAATCCCTAATCAAATGGCAAAATCAAAAACTCAAACAAATCAAACAAATGGATAATATAAACTGTCATACTAGTATTTCTAACTTTGTACAGGCATTTTGTTATGTAGTCTAGAAAGTTATAAATTAAACATGGGCCTATAGCTAAGTCATTTTCTTTCTTGTGTGACAATATCCTTATAATCAATGTTGTTACAGTTCAAAAAATTTAAAGTTGTTTTCGGGAGTACATGCATGGTGAACCGTGATACTTCTTCTCCTTGTGTTTTAATTTAGTAATGGGAAAGGTGGTCTGATGTTTTCATAGATGTTTTTATATATATATACATATTGATACACACAGATTTCTACGGAAGCCGTAAGGGGACACACAAAACATTAGAAAATATTTTTTTTTAATTCGAGATCAAGATAAAACATTACCGTTTTACCGAGATCTCGATAAAAAATATATCGTTATCTCGAGAAAACGAAACTGTTATATCGTACGGAAGCCCATAGGGGACCTAAAAAAAATAAATTATTTCGTTATCTCAATATATATATCGTTATTTCGATATAATTAAATCGTTATTTCGATATAATTAAATCGTTATCTCGATATATTTATATCGTTATCTCGATAATTATTTATTTCGTTATCTCAATTTTTTTTTTTAGGTCCCCTATGGGCTTCCGTAATATCGAGATCTCGTATTATTAAATCGTTTATCTCGGTTTAATATATCGAGATCTCGATATAAAATATATCGTTATCTCGAGAAAACGAAACTGTTATATCGAGATCTCGGATTATTATATCGTTATCTCGATTTATTAAAACGAGATCTCGGATTATTAAATCGTTATCTCGGTTAAATATATCGAGATCTCGATTAAAATATATCGTTATCTCGATAAAACGAATCTGTATTTCTGAATTCGTTATTCTGATGTTATCACAAATATTCAAATTAATATCAGAAACAAAAATTCAAAGCACTCTTTAAAAATTTTAACTTAATTCGTTCATTTATTTAGTTTCGGAGAATAAACTAGTGGATTTCCCATGCTATTATTAACCGAAATTCCTTGGTTCAATGTATGGAAAACCTGACTACCAAAACATATAAATATATTAAAATACTCAACGTTACCATTTTTATTTTCACAGTACCTTTGATGTTCTTCATGCCATATTTATAGATATAACATGTCCATTTTGTCGCAATGACCATTAGAGGGGTTACAGAAGACCTACATGCCAAAATAAGCGTGAAAATTATGAAAATAGCCAATTTTGAATAATGAATGGGATATTTTGAATAATGGAATGGACTGTTGCGACCCTTCAGACCCTATACAGATATACATTAGACCTTATTCGAAAGCTTATTAATAGAGAAACAAAAGGAATATAGTCAATATGTCCTGCAACGCATATTAGAGGAGTAACCAAGGACCTAAAAATAGAAATACGGGTGAACATCATAAAATAGCTTATTTTGAATAATGGAGTGAACTTCTGCGACCCGTCAGCCCATAATTAAGGAAAAATTTATAGACCATTTGAAAGCTTATTAATAGAGAAACAAAATGGTTATAAATAATATGTGCCGCAATGACCATTAGAGTGGGTTACGGAGGACCTATATGCCTAAATACGCGTGAACGTTAAGAAATATGTAGCCAATTTTGAATAATGGAAGGGATATTTTGAATAATAGAATGGACTGCTGCGATCCTTTAGTCCCTAATTACATACATACCTTATACCTCATTCAAAAGCTTATTTATAGAGAACAAAAGACATATAGTCAATCTCTTCCGCAACGCATATTAGAGGATTGACATAGAGCCTACATGTCGAAATACGCGTGAACATTAAGAAATAGCTTATTTTGAATAATGGAATCGATATTTTGAAAAAGGGAATGGACTGCTGCAATCCTTCAGCCCCTAATTACATACATACCTTATACCTTATATAGCTTATTTATAGAAAACAAAAGACATAAAGTCAATATGTTCCGCAACGCTTATTAGAGGAGTAACACAGACCCTTCGACCCCTTTATACACTACTTGAAAGCTTATAGAAAGAGGGATACAATGGTATATTAATAAGCTTTCGAATTAGGTATACTGTATATTTGGAATTAGGGGTTGAAGGGTCGCGACAGTCTATTCCAATATTCCAAACATCCATTCCATTATTCAAAATTGGCCATTTCTTAATATTCACGTGTATTTTGGCATTTAGGTCCTCAGTAACCTCTCTAACTGTCATTGCGGCACATACTATTTATATCATTTTGTTCCTCTTTTAATAAGCTTTCAAATGGTGTATAAAGTTTTCCTTAATTTGTGGCTGACGGGTCGCTGAAGTTCATTCCATTATTTTAAATAAGCTTTTTCATAATGTTCAGCCGTATTTCTATTTTTAGGTCCTTCAATACTTCTCTAATATGCGTTGCGGAACATATTGACTATATAACTTTTGTTCCTCTATTAATAGGCTTTCAAATGAGGTCTATTAACAGCAAAAGTAACGTGAAAATAAAAATAAAGATTACGTTGAGTATTTTAATACTTATATACATATGTTTTGGTATTCAGGTCGTAGTTAGGGAAATCCACTAGTTTATTCTCTGAAACTAAATAAATGAATGAATTAAGTTAGAATTTTTAAAGAATGCTTTGCATTTTTTTTCTGATATTAATTTGAGTATTTGTTAGATAACAACAAAATGACAAATTCAGAAATACAGTTTCGTTTTATTGAGATAACGATATATTTTTATCGAGATCTCGATATATTTAACCGAGATAACGATTTAATAATCCGAGATCTCGTTTTAATAAATCGAGATAACAATATAATAATCCGAGATCTCCATTTAATAAATCGAGATAACGATATAGTAATCCGAGATCTCGATATAAGTGCTTCGTTTTCTCGAGATAACGATATAATAATCCGAGATCTCGATATAACAGTTTCGTTTTCTCGAGATAACGATACATTTTTTATCGAGATCTCGATGTATTAAACCGAGATAACGATTTAATAATCCGAGATCTCGATATAACAGTTTCGTTTTCTCGAGAAAACGCAACTGTTATATCGAGATCTCGGATTATTATATCGTTATCTCGAGAAAACGAAACTCTTATATCGAGATCTCGGATTATTAAATCGTTATCTCGAGAAAACGAAACAATATATTAAACCGAGATAACAATATAATAATCCGAGATCTCGATATAATAATCCGAGATCTCGATATAATAAATCGAGATCTCGATACAATTTCGTTTTATCGAGATAACGATATATTTTTTATCGAGATCTCGGTAAAATGGAAATGTTTTATCGTGATCTCGAATTAAAAAAAATATTTTCTAATGTTTTGTGTGTCCCCTTACGGCTTCCGTAGATTTCAGATATTACTTTTGATAATGTTTAGATATTTTCTATTTTTGCAGGTGCTTGTTGGTTTGGTCATAGTAATAATTATTGTAATTGTTCCGTACGATCGACAGATACTTATGTCAACAACCGTTACCAAGGTGATGCAAGGAATGGTCTCATCTGTCTTACAACTCAACTCTAACAAAAATAAAACAGAGACATCATGTCAAAACTGTACAAACATCAACCCTCCTTCCATTATAGAACCGATCTTACAACTCAATTCAAACAAAAATAAAACAGAGACAGCATGTCAAAACTGTACAAAAATCAACCCTCCTTACATTATAGAACCAATCTTTCAGAACTACTATTTTCCAGAGTCTAAGTGTGATAAAAAGTTATTGGTGTATGAATGTGCTGGAACTTGCGGAGGGCTTGGTGACAGAGAAAAGGAAATTTTGAGTGCTTTTTTGCTATCTTTATTAACACAACGTACTTTTGTTGTACTTCATCAAACACCATGTGAAATTAAGAAATTTTTTGTGCCACGAATATATGATTGGTCAAAATGTTCAGCAGCTGTATCAAAAGCAAAGTCAAAGGGATTTTTAATGGTCAACTACATTGATGCACATGGTAATTTGCCGCAGAGTTTTGAAAATTTAAGAGGATATGACATATGGAAAGAACACATGGTTGTTATACACGTTAACATTCGTTTGAATAATAGGATAATGAGCCATCCAATAGCAAGAGAAACCATACCATGGATTTTGACGTCGCCACCGGCGTTTGCCATGTCTCAATTGTGGCATGCACTATTTAAACCGGAAACAGCCTTATTAAAACATGTAACCAACTTCATTAAAAACTGTACATTGAATAACAAACGAAAGCTTGTTGTCGTTCACATTCGTACAGTATTTCTCCCGAAAAACTTCAGTGTTCATGTGAAAAATGTATTCACATTTCTTGATAATTATCAAGACAAGTCAAAATTTGCCCTTTACATTGCATCTGATAGCGAGGATATAAAAAATCAAGCAAAAAGAAGATATGTCAACTATGCTTCATTAAACAGACACGTTGTCCATATTGACCACACACGTGATGGATGTGGTGGTATGTACACAGCTGTTTTTGAACAACTGGTATTATCCAGGGCCGACGTACTACGTCTAGCCATGACACAAAGCGGATTTTCTCGTATGGCGGCATATATCCGCTACAAGCCTGACAATATATATCTTTATCAAGCAAAAGATAAACCAAACGAGTCATTTTTTGAACACATTACCTTAGAATCACTACCAAAAATGTTTCCGATAAGCTGATCATGATGATTGATAGAGGAACAGAACAACAGAACGATTTAATTATTTTAATTACAGCTAATACATTAATGCTAGCAAGACAAATCTTTGTTTGGCTTGCCTGCTTTGCTTGTATCAATGTTTGCTCAAGCATGGCAATTAAGATAGGCGGGGCTTCAGCTTGTATACATCATACTTAAATTTTATTGGACGTTATGTTTGAAGTTAAGGACAGCCACACTAAATTTTAAAACATCACAAGATGACAAATATAAAGCGCAATCGTAGAAATGGAAGCCAAAAAATTGTATTTGTTTTTTTCTCGAAGATATGCATTTTTTATCATCCAACTGAAAAGACTGTCGTCAAGTACTTTTATTAAAACAAAAAAGCTATTCGAACACACCTACTCTGATTTCGAGTGATTCATTACATAGGTATTTCATTTGGCCCATTCATTTCATCTTTTAGTACTGTGATTTTTTTTTATGTTATAACGTCAACCTGTAGCTTTGCTATATAAAAATGATAGAATCTGAAGCGAGATGATGTATCAAATATTCTTTCTTTGTACGTTTTCAACACAAAATATTCATCTCAAACACACCCTAACATAAGAAGGTGCACTTGATTTTCTAATAAAAGGGATAAATTAATTAGGGGGGTGACTTACAGCTAATTTCCTACAACATTTAGAACAAAACTTTGGTTAGCTTGCCTGCTTTGTTTGTATATTGTACAATCATTAGAATAACACCCAATTAAATTCAAATATGATATATGCAGGTAAAACTATGCCTATATAAATTGTTTAAAGATGTCAATCTTATTTACAAAGCTTGAATAAACAGTTATACAAACAAAGCAAGCAAGCCAACCAAAGTTTTGTTCTCCATGCATTAGGAAATTAGCTGTAATTATTTTATTTATTATGTCTATTGTTATTGAATATTGCGCACTTTGGATTAATGTTTGCTTGTAAACCTTCAAACTGATTATTCTTTGTTTATAGAGAAGGCGATAAGTGCTTTCTGTTATGTTTACTTTAGTAAGAAATTTTTTAAAAGTGAATAGAAACAAATAAAATAACAATTTTCTTCTCAAATACGAGTGTTTTATTGTAAAAAACAACCATTTGCATAAGTTTTTAATTTATCTATTACATAGTTAGGTAGAACAGTTAGATATCAAGTCGACGACATAGTTATCTATCAAGTTGGATGAAGAAAATTCTTCCTTTTTTTTTTATTAATACAGACGGAGAACATATCAATCTATAAGTTTACTTATTTCCGTGTCTGTCCTTCCATTACGTGACTCAAGAAAAAAAAGAAAAAAATTGGAAACAATTGTATCAAAAAGAGAAAATCGAGCGAACCTCCTTATGTTAGGGTGTGTTTGAGATGAATAATTTGTCTAAAAAACGCACAAAGGAAGAACATTTGATACATCATCTCGCTTCAGATTCTATCATTTTTATATAGCAAAGCTACAGGTTGACTTTATAACATAAAAAAAATCACAGTACTAAAAGATGAAATATATGGGTCAAATGAAATACCTATGTAATGAATCACTAAATCAGAGTAGGTGTGTTCCAATAGTTATTTTGCTTTTCTAAAAGTACTTGACGACAGTCTTTTTAGTTGGATGATGAAAATGCATATCTTCGAGAAAAAACAAATACATTTTTTGGCTTCCATTTCTACGATAGCGCTTTATATTTGTCATCCTGTGATGTTTAAAATTTAGTGTCCTTAACTTCAAACATAACCGTCCAATAAAATTTAAGTATGACGTATACAAGCTGAAGCCCCGCCTATCTTAATTGCCATGCTTGAGCAAACATTGATACAAGCAAAGCAGGCAAGCCAAACAAAGATTTGTCTTGCTAGCATTAATGTATTAGCTGTAAAATATTTTATTTACAATCAACTCGACGGTGATATTTACATTCTAGTCATTTCTAAAAGGTAAGAAGAAATTAAAGGGAAAGCAAAAAAGGACAATTATTGTCATTAATTTCCCTAATGAAAAATGACGACAGTTATTATCATTACCCAATGAAAAATGACTACAGTTAATGTTAATATCCAATGAAAAATGGCGAAATGTATTTTTGAATCAAGATCAGAAGACAAACAATAGAGTAAAAGTTATTTTCTCTTAAAACAAAAACAAAAAGAGTGAATTTGATTATTCCGAATAGATACAATGTTCGAAGACTATAAATTGGACGATTTGTTTGTGTACTGTTGGTTGTCTTTTTCTCTTTTTTGCTCATGGCGTTATTAGATTAATTTCGGCTTGTGATTTTAAGTACCTTTCGTATCTTTTGCCTCTCTTGCAGTACGTTAGTTGTACTTTATCATATAAAATACCCACACCGGTTCGATTTATATACATTTGTACTTTTACAAACACAATATCTTTTAAGAGTAGTTCGCTGTCTTTCTATCGTGGTATCGTTTTAATTGAACGATTTTGTATAAAGTAAACTGTTCTAAATTAAGATTGTCTGACACATATTACCTTAGCTGCACTTAGCAAAACTTTTAGTCTTATATATGCTCATTCTTTCCATATTCGGTGATAGATGTTATAAATGTGTATATTCAAGATTAAGATTTGAAATCAACACATTATAAATTGAATGCGTCGGAAGAGCTTTTCTAAATTGACCTTTACCAGGAATGTTCAAAGCCGAATTTTTTATCTCATAAAACTAAAAGTACATGTCGACACATATGCTTGAAATTGAGTGCCGTATTAAAACGCACAAAAGACTTCAACAAATTGTGTACGAGTTATTTACCTTTCTATTCTCTTTTCCCAGGTGTAAAGTGTAGAAAAGTCAAATGTTTAAATTAATACTATTGCAACATGAAAGTTGGCTACGAATACATGCACAAGTGTAAAATTGACGTTCAGATCAAAAGAGTTACAAATTAAGCCAAACACGTACACGGTTGAACAGCATTGTGGACCGAAAATTCCAAAACGTTATGCCAAATACTTCTTAGAGAGGGGCGAAAGATACAAGAGGAACAGTCAAACTAATAAATCGAAAAATAAACAAGCAACGCCATGGCTTAAAATAAAAAATAATAAAAATGGACAAATAATAGTACATAAGAAACAACATGGAAAACTAAAAAAACTTGATTTTTTTTCTACGCTTTACGTCACTGATGAGTCTTTTGTAGACGAAACGTGCATCTGGCGTATATACTAAATTTAGTCCTGGTATCTATGATGAGTTTATTTACACTACTGTTACCCATGTTCAGTTGAAAGACCGATTTCACCATCTCATTAAACAGAGCTTTTTCTATCCAAATGAGAATCGTAGATACAACTTTCTTGTTTTTGGTTATAATAATTCTTATTTTGTGATGGACCACACTGAAACTACCAGAAAATATAAAGAAATAAATTATAATATCAAAATGCTGGACTTTTTGATCGAAAACATTTGATGAATTTGGAGGAGTGATATTTCAACTGACAGTCGGTTTCCAATGGGTACTAATTGTGAATCCCCACTGGCCGATTTGTTTTTGTACATTACTCGTATGAAAGAGGGACTAAAGATACAAGAGGCACAGTCACACTCGCAAATCGAAAACAAACTGGCAACGCCATGGCTAGAAATGAAAAAGACAAACAATAGTGCACATGTCAAAACATAGATAAAACAAAAGAATAAACAACACGAACCCCACCAAAAACTAGGGGTGATCTCAAGTTCTCGAGAAGGGTAAGCAGATCCTGCTCCATATGTGGCACCCGTCGTGTTGCCTATACAATAATACATCCGGTAAATAGTATAATTCGGTAGGTCACATTCCTGAAAGGGAAACTGAATTCATTCAGATCTTTCTAAAAGACAAAAAGAAAAAGAACCTTGCGAAATTGTTAAATTTTATTTTCAGATATATTGATGATGTCCTATCAATAATAACCCATATTTCAATTCTTACTTCTCAAATGTCCCAGTGAACTTTAAATTAAGGACACTACTGATACTAGAAGGACTGCTTTATACCTTGATCTTTTCCTCAATATTGACACAGATGGACGACCTCACACTAAAGTCTATGACAAACTGGACGATTTCAACTGCACAATTATCAATACTCCATTTCTCAGCAATAACATATCCTCTGCCCCAATGTATGGTGTTTACATATATCAGTTGATACGTTATGCTCGTGCATGTTCACACCATACGGACTTCAAATAGAGGAGTGTGTCCCTTACGCAGAAACTGCATATTGAAATCATTATTTTATTTTGTGGTTAATTAAATTAAATAAATATGTAAAAAACGGAAATGATGTTAGAAATGATTAACAGTACATTTTGTTAACCTCCAACTAATGTAAAATTTATGGGAAAATGATCAAATAAATACATGTAGTAGTCTACCGGTGTTCTATAGTCATAGATCGATTCAATCAAAACAAATCCATGGCACAAAACAACAATTTATAATTAACTTACATTTTTGCATCGATCGTTCGCAATGAAAGAAAAACAATACCAGCGCAATATAGTTAAAACTATAGCATACTGTTATTTTATCATAGCAATGGTATAACTCTATATGTAAACTTTGATGTAATGCAAGAAAAAAAAATGTCATAGATTTTATAATTAAACATTGATGTAATACAATAATTAAAATGTCCTCTACTTTTACATTTAAACATTAATGTAATGCAAGAATAACAATGTCATTTGTTTTACCTTTAAACATTGCTTTCATGTAAAAAAAACTTTGCTATTATATAAACATTAATTTTAACAATGTTGTAATGTTATCACAATGTCATTTGTATTTTTTACATTTAAATATTGCTGTAATGAGAGAAAAATGTTTTATACATAAATTCAAACAATGTTATGATGTGATAACAATGTCATTTGCTTTACATTTTAAACATTGCTGTAATGTGAAATATTTTGTATAAATTAATTTAAACAATATTTTAATGTTATAACAATGTCATTTATTCTACATTTAAACATTAGTAAAATGTGAATTTAACATTGTTCTATTCATTTATCGAAACAATATTGTAATGTTATAATAATGTCATTTACTTTTTTGTATTTTTTTCCACAGCCCTGTACGCCAAACAGTATCGAATGCCTTTCTAAAATCCACAAATGTACAAAAGAGTTTCTTCCCAAAAGAAAAATAGTTCAATAAGTGCATGATATACAAAAATATTATCTTGTGTAGAATATCCGTTACGGAATCCATTCTGGTTCTCAGATATAATATTCAGATTAGAAAAAATATTCAGTCTAGGTATTTATAATGCACGTGAAAAGTTTTCCAAGGCAACCGATGAGAGTAATTGCTCTATAGTTATCAGGATCAATTTTGCATCACTTGTTTTTGAAAACTGGTTTAATAATACCAGAAGTCCAATTTTCAGGTATAATACCTGTATTCAAAATGATATTGAAGAATTTACAATAGATAGATACTAGACTAGGAGGGGAATATTTCAAATATTCGTTTAATATTTTGTCCAAGCCCGGTGCTTTATTGTTTTTTAAGCCTTTTATAGCTTCACTAACTTCTAGTTCAGTTATGACTCCGTTTAAGATCTCATCACAAATTGGATTATTACAAACATCATTTATATTAAAGTCCTCCTCTTCATCATCACCGACATAGTCACCAGCGTATAATTTTTTGAAATATTCATAAAATAGTTCTATATCTATATCTGGATTTTCTTTTCGCCTACTAGAATATTTATGTAACGTTTTCCAGAATGCTTTATTGTCCGATCTAGATAAAGACCTAAGCTCACTGGAATATTTCTCCGGCAGAGTGAGTTTTGAAATTTGTGTTCAGAACCTTTCGGTACTCTTTTGCTATTTAATTCATGGAGTCTTTATTTTCAGTTGTCTTGCGTTTTGAGTAAGAATCCCTGGCTTTGTGAAATTCATTACGTTTTATCTTAGTCAGTATTAAACCACGGTTAATAGTCACTTCGTTTTTCTTGCTTTCTTTTTCTCGAACCAAAGACAGAAGATGCGGTATTAATCAATGAGCTACCAACATCATGCAATACTGTTAATCTGTTCAGGCGTGACATCGTCGATATTTACATGATCGAGTACACCGTTCACGTGTTGTAATACTTGATCTGTGTCATCACTGAGCATCTGTTCAAACTCGGGTGTCTTTTGAGGGTTCCATTTGATGTAAGTATTACCTTTATTTTATTTTGTTCTGTCTTTAGTGCCACTGGAGGTGCACTGTCAATCGAAAAATGTAATCGATAATGCACATCAGAGAACATGGGATTGAATTCAATTACTTCAAAATCTACAATTTCATCAAATAAATGCGGAGATACAATTAATTATCACATATTTTGTACTGATATGTACGTTTTTGCATGGCCAATAATAGCCGGAAGTCAAGGTTGGTTATCAGCCCTCGGGGCCGATATCGATATCAGCCCTCGAAATCCATATCAAGCCCCCGAGTTTAACTTCCGGTAAACTGTCAATCAAAGACTATTTGTAAACAAGTTGAACACAATGAAAAGAAATTTAGAAAGTTACGAATCTGCTGTAGAAGAAAAAAGTAGAAATCAACAGTGAAAATCACAAAAGTTCCCGTAAAATTTTGACGTCATAAAGAATTTATAAAATATATGACGCCACACTGGAATGAGTAGCGATATAGGATTCTTCTTAAGCATTTTAACATTTGTAATGTAACATTTTAAAGTCGTTTAATATATTTATTGTTAATCATTTCTGAAACTTTTCACAAAACGTTGTTTACCTACTGTGATACGAACTTTTTTAAACTCACAGTGATACATTTTTTATTTTATTTTCGTTAAATATCTTTTTGATTTTTGATGAAATATCAAACATAATTTGGTGTAAGCTATTTGTTTTCTCTTGCTTAAAAATATGTGATAAATAGATTATTACATGTCATTTTTCATATGGTCCCTGGTATCAGCCCACAACCCATATCAAGCCCTCGGGCTAAAGCCCTCTGGCTTGATATGGGAGTCTAGGGCTGATACCAGGGCAATATGAAAAATGCCATGTAATAATCTATAAATAATCAACGAGGCTTGCATCTTTGCAAGTAGTTTTACTAGTCCTATAACATATGACTTCGCATTCTTATTCAATTTTCAACGTTTTTATACTGATATTTTCATTTCCTTTCATTTCATTTTCATCAACATGGTCCTACTTGATAAGATAGATTATCATGGTAAAATGCTTGTATAGTATTATATTTTATAAATATATTCCGCCAAAAATACCACTTAAGGTTTTCTGTCATTCAATAGCTTCTTAACTGTTTCTGTTCTTATATTTGTCTTTGACCGTTCTTGATGACGCAAATCTAATTAAATCACTTTGGGCATATGAACTAAAGACAGTGTTGTTTTCACTTTTTATAGGAGATTTTGATCTTAACTGACGATTTTGCCTCGAGCATCTGATTTCCTTCCAAAGAATTTTTAGGGTTCGTGGTGCACAGTTTGATTTTTTCTAAGTTGTGTGTTATATACTATTTTTTATCTCTTGATCTCTGTCATTTTTTAACACAAAGTATAACCAAATTTTGACTAGGAATAAGAATTTTCAAGGTGAATATACATATTTCTTAATAAAAGATTATTGAACAAAAGTGATTAAACAGCAAAATTTTTGTTTTCCAGTCAGTAAAATCAATTTGCTTTTATAAGAAGAACAAGGTCCTTTTATGTACGAACGCCCTCACAATTTGGTTGACCGTTATGGAATATCCGTTTCACATATGAGATTTTAGGCCTTTTAGAAAGCTTATCCCAGAAATTCGTTATTCTCCCGATGTATTATTATACAATAGCTATTCAGTAAAGCACAGCCTATAAATTGTAGCCATTAAGAACTACCCAGACAATTAGTTGGAAAGTGGCTGACCCTAGAGCGTATTCTATCGAATTTGGCTTTAATTTCGTGTTTCGAACGAGATTTTTGAGGCATTTAAAAAAGTTTAATCCAAAAATTATTTACCCTCCCCATGTGGTTCAATATAATAACTATACTTTGAAGCAGAGTATATGATCCCTATTCAACTAAGACAATTGGTTGGAAAGTGGGTGACCCTAGATCGCATTTTATCGAATCTCGCTTTAATTCCTTATTTCGAACGATATTTTCGGCCTTTAAAAAAGCTTACCCCAGTAATAATTTACCCTCACGATGTAGTACTATATAATAGCTATCGATTGAATCAGAGCATATAATCCGTAGCCATTAAGAACTACCAAGACAATTGTCTGAAAAGGCTAGCGCGTATTTTATCGAATTTGGCTTTATTTCCGTGTTTCGAACGATATGTTGGGCCTTTAACAAAGCTTACACCAGAAATAATTTACCTACACGATGTAGTATAATATAATAGCTATTTATTAAATCATAGCATATAATCCGTAGCCGTTAAGAACTACCAAGACAATTTGCTGGAAAGTTGGTATCCATAGCGCGTATTTTATGGAATTTAACTTTAATTCCGTGTTTCGAACGATATTTTGGGCCTTTAAAAACACTTATCCCAAAAATTATTTACCCTCTCGATGTAGCACTATATAAAAGAGATTCAGTGAAGCAGAGTCGGACAATTGGTTTGAAAATTGGTGACCCTAGAGCGTATTTTATCGAATTTGTTTTTTCCCCGTGTTTCGAACGAAATTGTCGGCCTTAAAGAAAGCTAACCCCAAAAATTAAATACTTTTACGATGTAGTACTACATAATATCTTTTCAATGAAGCAAACTCTCTAATCTCTAGCCACTAAGAACTTCCCAGACAATTAGTTTGAAAATAGGTGACCCAAGAGCGTTTTTTTTATATAGATTTTGACTTTATTTCCATGTTTCGGCCGAAATTTTTGGCCTGTAAGAATGCTTACTTTAGAAGTTTTTTACCCTCCAGATGTAGTACTAGCCAATGGCTATTTATATACGCACAGTCTATAATCCTTAGCCATAAGGGTCGGAAAGTTGGAACCCTGTTTTTTTTTACAATTTGGCTTTATTTTGGTGTTTCGAACGAAATTTTGGGCCTTTAAGAAACCTTACCCAAGAAATTCTTTACTATACTAATGTGTTACTTTATATTATAAAAGCATTGAATAAGAGTCTATAATTCCTAGCCATAAAGAACTACATAGACAATTGGTTGGAAAGTTTGTGACCCCAGAGCGTATTTTATATAATTTGGCTTTATTTCCAACTTTCGGACGAAATGTTCGGCTTTTATAAGAATGATTACCCAAGAAATTCTTCACCCTCCCGTTGTAGTGCTATCCAGTACCTGCCTATTAGAGCAAATTCTAATCCCTAGTCATAAAAAATATAAAGAACTACTAAAACAATGCCGGAGTCGGAAAGTGGGTACTCGAATTTTTTTAATTTGTTTTTTAACGTGTTTCGAACGAAATTGTGGGTCTTTTGGAAAGCTTACACAAGAAATTGTTAAACATGCATACATGTACATACGAATCATATCTAGGACTGTAAAAATATATAACTCTATATGAATCGTCATGATTTTTCTAATTGTAAATTCTAGTTATAAAACTGTGAAGATGAGTTAGAAGTTTGTAAACTAAAGTTAGAAATGCGAATTGGATATAGAAAAAAAATATTTATTTTTATGATTTTTATTAACAAAACAAGTTAAAAACCATGATTTTGAATAAAAATAAAATTGTCACTCAAGTAGTTTTTTCGAACGCAATTGCAGGATGACGAATTGCAGGATAGCTTTATTGCAAAAGAATTGCAGGATGAGAATTGCTGGATAGCTTGACACTAGTCTTCTGCTGTTGTTTTTTTCTTTGGTCGGGTTGTTGTCTCTTTGACACCTTCCCCATTTCCATTCTCAATTTTATCTATTATCTCGAGTTATTGACTTTTGGAAACGTATATATTTTTACTAAATTTCTAGTTTTTGTGTGTAATGCCGGTTATATAACAAAATAGGTAGAAACTGTAATCAGCATGTACTTTTTTCTAGTTTAACAGTGATGTAAATAATATATCCATGCTGACTGATCTTTCAATAACTGTTCAGTGTCATTGAATTGCAGATATAGATGAATGTCAAAGCAATCCATGTTACAACAATGCAACATGCACTGATAGAACACCCGGATGGAACTGCACCTGTTTACCCGGATTTACTGGAAATCAATGCCAGACAGGTAAGTAACGATTATAACAAGATACCTTTAATTGTTTCCAATAGCAAATGAATAGTGCGTTTATGCAGACTTTATCGACGGACCATCTTATTATCCCAGTTACATTGAATTTCAGATATAGATGAATGTCAAAGCGATCCTTGTTCCAACAATGCTACATGTATTTATAGAACACCTGGATGGGACTGTGCCTGCGTACCTGGATATACCGGAAACATGTGTCAGACAGGTAAGTAACAATGCTTTATGTATAGTTAGAACATACTCACCCCTTCTCGTCCAATGAAAAGTCAGTGTTTTCCCCTCTAATTTTCATAGTACATGGTTTTCCATGCACTATGAAATGCTATACATGAATGACTTTTCATTGTCAGTTAATTATGAAAGTGAACTCTTAATAACTGCACTAATGAAGTGTACAATCCCCTAAGGCATTTTCCTTGGGAAAATAGCCTACTAATTAAAGACGAAAGAGCAAATATTAAAATAAAAACATTTTGAATTTTGCAAAATTTCATGCATTTTCTAATGGTACACATATATAGAATACACAAAAAAAAAATAGGTAAAGGATAAATAAAATGATATTTATTTAATTTATATACCTTACATTTGAGGGAATTGTTTTCTTTTTCTTTAAAAAAAACCACAATGCCAGACTGCTGATATATAAAGCAAAGAATTGTTTTCGGAGAAGCACAATACATTTAAATTTATCAACAAAAAGTAAGCATTTAATGTTGAATGGTCTGAATTCAAATATTCATACAGACAGAGAGTTTTTTATCTATAAAAAAATCAAATTTCAAAAAGGGGATTTATATACATTGTGTTGCTTTTTAAAATTAAAAAAATCTAAAGATATATACTGAGTGCCAATGAAAACGCAACACTTTTGTTTTTCCAAAAAATCTTATAATTTTTATTTTATTTATATTAGAACTTTGTATAGTTGGTTGAAAATGACTTTTAAGACAATTTTCGACAACTTTACGGTTGAGTGATTTTTGGAACAAATGCGAAGTAAGGGTTATTTTGAACGAGTAAAAACCGAGTTCACCGCTTTTCAACATACGCACCATTTTCACGATTTTGTCATTTAAAAGCTTGGTTAATGTCATGAATTTTCCCGCCCTTGTTGTTAGGAAACTGCAATAAACATCTGAGTAAATGCCAGGACTTTCAGACAACCAGCGACATGCAGTTTTGGGCATGATCCAATGAAGCCTTTCGCAGCATACAATTACGAGAAGACTGAAGTTGTAGCCTCTACAATAATCCAAATCATCCACAAATTCAACCAAAATGGATCATTTAACGATAAGCCACATCCCGGGGTACAAAAAGCAAGAAACGCTCAGCAAGACCGATACATTTGGTCTTTCACATATCCGATATCGACTATGATGGCTGTCCAAATGTCAAAGAGTTCAATGGTGGTCACGGTAGAACCTTTGGAGCAATTCAGTTGAAAGCACCATTTGTGCAGAAATTGTTTAAGAGCACCACAGTCTTTCCTTAGTGACATTTAAACAGCCGTCTGTCGTTAATATCGAATTCTGTAGACCAAAAAACGTCAATGGAGGTTACAAAGACATTTGGCACACGCCTTGGCTAAAAGTCATGCTTTTCGCCGGATTTTGGTCCGATCGACCAAATTTTGCATCAGATTTGACATGTTTTAGACGATGAAAACCACCTCCAATATCATAAAGTCAGCTTGAGTTTGCTTTGCGGGACAAGTGGAATAACATTCCTCGGGATCACATTAAACGTCCGGGATGATCAATTCCACGGCGCTGTCCAGATTGCGCTGCACCACGGGGTTGTAACGTTTTGTCTTAGGACTGTTAGTTGATGATTCGACATTGGATGTTTAGTTTACCTATTGCGCCCGAAAGATGACAAATTAAACATTTTTGTTTGATATCGATCTATTGTTAAAATAGTTAATTTTCAAGAACAATTTATTTTGAGAGATTATCATTTCTTATATAAATTTGTTGCGTTTTCATTGGCACTCAGTATATAAGTATTAAATTTTACCTGAAGCAGAAGAAAACAATTTATCCTTCACAAACTATGTCAGTGCTATTTCATTTCATCCATTGAAATGACCATTACCTATGTTTTATATTTAGTTCATTATAAAGAGTGAACTCTTATTTAGGTTTGAATATTACAATGGGAAAGGATAGTTTTGTAAGGTCACTCGAAAGTGTGAATTATGATCTAAATTGGTCAGACAATACTTGGTCATGTTTTATGAAGATTTAAGCCCTCGGCTTCGCCTTGGGCTTAAATCTTCATAAAACATGACCAAGTATTGTCTAACCTATAAATAGAACACCCGGATGGGACTGTGTCTGTTTACCTGGATACACCGAAAAGCAATGTACAATAGGTATTTTATTTAATATACTAATAGTGAACAGTCTTAGGCCGTGTTCACACCAAACGCCGTGTAGAGTAAACATGTTTACAATTAGTTTAGTGTAGTGTGCACTGATTTCACATTACATTTGTTCACATCTATACACCTTGTTTAGCTACCTGTACATAAGATTTGTTCTCACTTGTAAACTATGTGTCATTTAAATGTTCATTACGTAGAACTGAATTCAAAATTTTGGGACAATTTTTCTAGCGGTAATGCGGGGTTCACACATTGCCGATTATTGCTCCCGTTTGAGATCAGACAGCGATACGACACGAAAAGTGAAAACGTCGGATTAGTATCCTCAATTATCTTGAATGTCCTATTATTGTCTGAACGCAGTCGTAACAGATTCCTACTGGTCGGGAAGGGTCCGAATAGTTCGACAAAGCACCCCGACAGTTAGATGCGTCCCGTAACATTCGGGGAAACTCAGCCAATTTTGTCTAGTCGGATTACAATCGTGCCTATGTCGTGACAGATTCTTTTGTATCGGATCGAATTCCTAACAATGTTCTGTGTATTCGGGACGGTGTCCCAGGAACGGGAATGATCTGGAGAAATTTTTCATTGCTGTTTTTCTGCCGATTGAGTCCAGATCTTGTCGATTGCGAACCGTTTTTGCCGAAACCGTTCCGAAACAGTCCCGTTATTAATTCTAAATTAATACGACTGAGACCAGATAAAGCCGTTTGCAATGCGATAGAGCGGACCGTGATAGGATTACGTTCCGACAGTACCTGATCATCCCGAGTATGCCGACAGTTTTCGAACGGATAACTTCCGTCAGCGTCGGTTCACTGTCTTGTCACTATCTGATCTTTGTCGGATTACATTCGGTAGAACCGGGACGCGGTCGTGACAGACTCTGTCGAATTTTACCTGGCGAAAGATACAAATCGGATTAGAAACGGATTTAGAACGGGATTATCGGGATAAATTCGCTTGGAAACGGTTGAATATCGACGCTTCCTGAACAATATCTGATTGCTGTCGTGATTAATTTTTTTTGTTTACAAATTTTAATTAAAGTTTGAATTTCCATCCACGATTTATAGGATCTTGATCAGACTTTTAATAAATTTTAATCGGGAATGGTCCTGTCAAGGACGGCAGTAAAAATGGTAATTTTTGAAATCTCAAGAAGAGATTTTATATGAATTTATAGGGTTAAATATACTTACCATGAAATTACATTTATATTATATAGAATATATAGAATATGTTTGCTTTCACAACATGTTCTCATCGCAATTAACTAGGTGATTAAAAATTACATCCATGAGATGTACTCACCTACGTCATAGTTCACCTGTGTAACATACACAAGCTTTAGTTTTAATTTGTCGTTTAATTGAATAATTTCAATTAAGTGAGCAAAAAACTGAATTTATTCCAGGGGTGGTGGTGGATTGTGGTAAGTATATTTAACCCTATAAATTCATATAAAATCTCTTCTTGAGATTTCAAAAATTACCATTTTATATGAATTTGGTTAAATATACTTACCATGAAATTACATTTATATTATATAGAATATTTACTGATTAACAAGCAGTATTTCATTTGGTGGAGGATAAATTCTCTCACACACATACAATTTCAACATATAAAAAATTATGTGAAATTTTTTAAAAAGTAACTCCATTAAATTTTGTAAATACGGATATTAGTAAAAACCGAAATTACTGAATTTATTATACAATGAAGCTATGCTGCATAACTATATGTATCAATGGCAAACTTTGCAGATTGTATAAATACAAGTATGCAAAATTAATAGACTTGATGTAGAGTTGTCTCAATGGCAATCACATGTATATATACCCCATCTTTCTATATCTGATGAATAAATAATCTGCAGGTCAGTATAGAAATAATTATATTAAAGCTCCTTCATTATGAGCTAAATGTGTTGTAATATTTATGCAACAGTAAATAAGCATTTATTTCTGAATAGGTTGTTCTTGTTGCTTGTACAAATCGACAAGAACTAATCCAACCTTAATTTCATTACTTTCCACTTTGAAACTTAAGTTTATTTGGAAACATTATTACCTTTCTTTAACTTTCCATTGTTTTCTCTATGTTAACAGATAATATATGATTGCTGTCATCTTTTGATAACCTGATCAATATCACATCTTTGGAAATAAATTCTTTTCTACTTAATTAAAGAATTATAATCAATTAAAATATACTTTGTAAATAGGTGTCCTTAATACAATCAAAGTTTATTAAAGACTCAAACCAAAGTTGTTTCATGATTATGCTAAATCTGGATTAATCTTTAAACTTTTTTAAAGTTATAGTCCCTGAGAATTTGCTTCTCTGCTAGATATACTACTTTTAATATTTTATAGATTTAGAATAAAATATTTTCATCAAGAGAAGTCTTGTACTATTGTATAATGACAATTCTCTAAACTGACTAAATTTTAAAAATCTGATAAAATTTCTATGAGTGGTAGAACCTTTGAATACAATGTCTACCATTTCAACCATGACCAATATTTTTGTTTTGTATTGGACTACTCAAGTGTAAAAATACAGAAATGGACAAATCAGTGGAAAAGTTTCAGTATACATGTTTCCATTGATATACTGCTTCCACAGAACATTTGGATGTTGAGCTGAATTAAAGCCATGATTGTTGTCCTTATAAGTCCAAAAAGAATGCTAACAGATGATTTTCTCCAGCTATGAAAAATCTGTCTAAAATAAAATGTTTTGATATTTCTAATTAATATTTGACATCGGTTAACTTTCTAGAATATCTTGCCATGTACAGTTCCAAATTTAAAGAAAACAAAAATTTGACATAATGAACAACTCTTGTCTGTTGCTCTTGATAATTGTTTATATTAAATTCAGAAATTATTTCGCTATCAGAAATACTAAAATGCAACTTGTCAAATATAGTTCTATAGTTGTATTTAAAGAAAAACACTTGTACTAACTTGCAGTATCCTTAAGTGTTCTTAGTTATTTCAGAAATGGTTTCACTATCAAAAATGCTCATTTTATTTCTGTCTTGGTTCACCTCATCTGAATCCTATACATTCTGATATGATTCAATATATATCAACCAAACAGATTTTGGTAGTATTTTGTGACTTCAACCCAGTCATTTGGTTAACTTAGTCACTCAGAAGAATTTTGCATTTGTCCTCAGATTTGGCAAAAACAAAATTAATGTGATTTAAATAATCACATCTTTCAAAACAAAATTGAATCAAAATTCAAAGTAATTGTTTAAAATAAACACATTTCAATTTTGTGTAGCATATTCTTGCATAAGATACTAACTCTATGCTATATATTTATATTATTCTGGCTGGTAATATGGAAATTGTAAAGTGAATAATTGCCATCAATTCCGAGGTTAAAATCACATGCATTCGGAAAACCTTCCTGCATATAGATAATACACAACTTGACTTTGACCAGACTAGATTTTTGTAACTTTATGCTTATAATGAGCAAAAATAAAAAATAAACAGTGACATTTTAACATTTAGGTATAATATTAAGAAAATGTCTCGCATTTGATTTGATATAATCATGGAATTATCATACTATATTTTACTTCCATGTACTATTCTTAGACTATTGAAAGCTATTTGCTAACTATTAATCAGTCTTTTAAATAAATTGCTTTTCCTACATTTTGCTGTTAGATTAACTGCTTCTACACTGGTGCTAAAATTTGAGAACCAATTGAAATGTATATATATTATATGTTTATATTGGTACATCATGTGTTACTCCAAAAAAAACCTCTTCTTTTTTTCTGCATCTCGTAAAGACTGACTAAATAAAAGGTTTATATAAAGAGCTGTATAATAGATAGTTTCAAATCTTGAGAACTACTTCAATTTCCTAGACCATGTCTAGCATTTTAAATAAATCCTGCATCCACAATGCTTTAAATCTTATTTATTTATTTACCAATATTTTACTAATTTTTTTACAAGATCTAAATTAATGATAATCTTGTTTCTATAAATCAGCATATTTGAGTCCTCTATACTTCAGAATTCTGAATCAATATTTAACTCTAGGAAAAACAATGTGTAGCCATTGCATAAACTGTTGGGTTCTACCAATCTCACATTAAGAATAAAACAGTTCCAATGAATGAATCCTTATAGCAGAAACTTGCCCATCTGTTGGCATTGCTTAGAAAACTTTTAAAAACAGAACATCCAAACTCCTTTTGCTTTCATGATTGGAAGATATATGTATAATTTGACAGTGATTCCCATATAGTGAGGGTAAGATAGTCTCTTAAGTCTTACGTTATCACCTCTTTTTTGTGTACTCAAAACAAAACAGAATTAGTACATATTATATTTAATAAATGCATTGGCAATGTACACTCTGAATTATGTAATCAATATATAAGCCATTACCTTGAATGAGTCTTTGTGAAATGCATCATGGCATCCCCTAAACTCTTTATTCAATAGACAATCTAATGTTTACATAAAAACATATAAAAGCCTTTGTTTCCTTACTGCCGACAAAAACAAACAATTGGTTATAGCAGTTCATACTTATAATATTCATGTTCTTCTTGTCATAAGTAAACTGACCATGAAATTTAATATTAGTAAAAAGAGTTGTCACAAGCTATCAACTGTATTTAGAACAGTGCTCCATTCTTACTGTCTCCATGTCTGTTAGAGCATTGGAGAATTATTTATCAGTAAAAAAATAATTAAATATTTACAGCAATTTGCTGTTCTGGAAAAATATTTCAGGCTTCTAGAATTACTGTCCTGATTTAAACTGGACATATTTAAAAGAAGTATGTATTGGTATGCTTAAACTACAATCACATTTGTATTGTACTAGATAACAATGTATCATTTTAGTGTCTTTAATATCTGTCTTGACTATTTCCAGACACTTGTTCAATATATTTTCAATATGAGCAAATATGTTAATTGACTAAACTGTTGGTTCATCACAAAAAACAATGTGCAACCAAATATTAGCTATGCTTGTGTTGTTTTAAAATATAATAAAAGTAGACATAATGTTCCCTGGGTGGAAGGATGTCTAGAAAAGTCAGATAGACCTGGACTTAAATTCACTAGTCTTGATTCTAATTTATTTTATTTGCAACAATCATCCACGTGCAATTCTATGCTCCATAAATATCAATGTGCAATCAATAAATAGTTATGATTTAATTTTATGTAAGATATCAAATCTGTATTTTATTAGAATGAATGCAACTTATAGATTCTAAATCATGCATGTTGTTCTAGTTCCTATGTTTCCTGTATGAAACATGTCAACATTAATCAAATAGACTTGGGCAAAATCCCTATTCTATTTTAAGTCTATAGTGATCCATTGAGCACGTTTTATTTTTAATAAATATGGTTTATGTTCCCTGAATAGAAGGTTAACCAAAAAAACATCATCAGTTGTGGGCAAAATCCCTATTCTGATTGTGATGTATTTATCAACTGTTAAAACAGTATCACTGTTGGTCTACGCTCCCTGTATGGAACGTTTTCCAAATAAAACAATCAGAAATGGGCAGATTCCCTTTTCTGATTGAAATTTGTTGAACCAATTGAGGTTCTAGTCACAATAGTGGTATACGCTCCCATACGGACGTTATCCACATTAAAATAATCAGATCTGGTCAAAATACCTATTCTGATTTAATAGTTATGTGTTTACACAGTCTCGTGTACCAGGTGTACACGTAACAGACTGCAAATTGTAAACAATCGAACCAATTGAGGTTCTAGTGACAATAGTGGTATACGCTCCCATACGGACGTTTTCCACATGAAAAACAATCAGATCTGGTCAAAATACCAATTCTGATTTTAATATAGTGATGTGTTTACACAGTCTCGTGTACAGACTGCAAATTGTAAACAATCGACTTTATCCAAACTTTACACTCGACCCGTTTCGTAGCATTGCTCTAATGCAGTGAAAAATCCGGTCAGCTGAGCGTGAAAAAAGAAATAAACATCCGTTTAAAAATATATCTTTTTAAAAACGTAGCACTCACGTAACATGTCCGATTTTGACAGCTAAAGTCTGCCTTTCCTCGGACCCGATTTAATGTTTGAAAAAGGCGGCTAAACAAGGTCATTTTCTATGTCGTCGTATTTCCAGACTCGTAAGCTGTAAAAATGACGAAAACGTGCATATCAGAAACTTGGCAGAAGCGCTGTATTCTGATTCACATTAAATTAATCGTATACCGATATTCCGAAAACAAATAATGTCTTTTATAAAACATAAGGATTTTCAACAGTAAACTGTTAAAAATCCTTGCCGACGAGAAACATGCGTTCTCTTGGACGCAAAAATTAAAACTAAAGCTAGTGTATGTTACACAGGTGAACTATGACGTAGGTGAGTACATCTCATGGATGTAATTTTTAATCACCTAGTTAATTGCGATGAGAACATGTTGTGAAAGCAAACATATTCTATATATTCTATATAATATAAATGTAATTTCATGGTAAGTATATTTAACCAAATTCATATAAAATCGGGAATGTGTGACCCCAGCTTAAGGGAACAACCATTTGACTTCAAAAAGGGGGGGGGGGGGGGGGGTGGGAATGGAAATATTCCGATCCCCAATTTGATAAAAAAAAAAAAATGATCATACAGATGATAAAAGAAATATTCTGAATCAAAGAGTTTCCCCATACATTATAGTGTTAAATATTGAAAAAAAATGTATTTGATCACCAGCATCGAAAAAAAAGGAATAAAAACGTACGCGCGAAAAAAAAATCTTACTCAGATAAAAAAAAATAGCCCTCCCCCTTTTTAAGTTAAGTGGTTACTACTTTATGAAAGCCATTTTTATAATTTGCAGTAGTTTGAATATACTAGAGATGTCTCGATTACGCACTAGAAAACGTTAGCTGCAGCAGCGTGCTTACAGCCGAAAAAAAGGATTGAGTTATTAGGGATCTCTAAATTTTTATCTTTTCTGTTTGTTTCAAATGGTATTTCTTCTCCAAGGAGTATTTGGTAAAAGAATAGGGTCACGTTTTTTTAAATTTATTTTAAGTGTTATTTAACGGATCTGAGATACTAGACAAACATATCATTTACCCCACACTTTTTTTAGTCATGCATTTATGCGTGAATCGTTGTTTGAGTAAAGACCAGTGGCAAATATTTCTATGTACGTCAAGTCGATTTGGGAAGACCTTTTCAAATGAATTGGGCAGCAACTATTTACTTCATTTTTTAGGGAGGGAAAAGGGGGGTAGAGGGGCGTGGGCTATTGATTTTTCCAGGACAAATTTTGGTGACAAGTCGAAATCAATTTTAGCATTATATATATATAGTGGCAGCTGAGGGTGAAACAAACAAAATTTTTTTCAGGGCCAAAAACTGGAAACATTTTTTGTTTCCAAAACAAAATCCATAGCTCACCCCCACCCCCTTGCCTTTATGTTTTATACTCAACTATAATAGCCCCACCCCATGCCTTTATGTATTATACTCAACTATAATAGCCCCCCATGCCTTTATGTTTTATACTCAACTATAATAGTCCCCCCCCCCCCCGAAAATCAATTGGTTCCTGCCTTATGGGTTCGGCAATGATGCTGCTTTGAGTCTTAATCAGGGGTTAATAAAGTACGTGAATTTGTTTTTAACAAAAAAAAAATCTGTAAAATTTAGACAACAATTTCTGTAAAGAACTATACTAATAATTTAGGTATGGCAAACCAATGGGAGATAACTCCAAATTACCCTAAATAATTGTACCCAGATGTGTGTAAAAATAAAATCTTTGGGTGACCTCCAATTACGGTCTTTTATTAACTTGTTAAGTCTCAGAAGGTTCTGATTGCTTTTGATAGATATTATGTGAATATTCATAATTCTGTATATTATAATTTTCGGGAATATGATGAAATATTTGAGGTACAAACAAGGGTTTGAAAGTTACATTTGTTTCAAAAAAATACAAGGGAACTTTATACAGCCATAAAATGTACTTTTTTATTAAGTTTAATATATTAATTAAATAATAAGGTCCAAAAAATAAATCTAGATAGCTGTGTTCATATCAAAATTATTTTTTATAAATTACCCTCCTTTTTGTGTATACAGAGTTATTTCCCTTGCATGGACAATTTTTGGTTAAGTTTTGATTGGAATTCAGCGGTGATAGTTTTTTTTTTGCATTATACAGCCAGTTTATTGCCATTTAACGATAGTTTAACCACTTGCCATTGCACACGAGGTAGTAAGGATACTGAATAATGTGGTTTAACAACAATCAATATACATGACTGTATGTATTTTCAACATGTTCAACTAAAAACATACATAGGAATCCATGCAGTAGCGGCAGTTCAATTCGAATGCTATTCACATTTAATGCATTTCGAACTTCAGTCCTGAATAAAATTGGTTTACAGATTTCACTGTATAAGTATTGTAACTGATATACAGATATGAACATGATGAATTTACTTTACTTTTATACATACAGGTATTTACAGTACATAATCTGACATAATTATTTTCTTTGAAATTTCTCAAAATAAAAATAATGTTTTTATTTTAGTCATGTAGAATAATTGTTAGAAGGTTGTTGTTTATTTTTATTTATAAGCATTCACTATACATGCCATATAAGATTAAGATATATTAATTAAATAGAATGTTAATGAAAAGGGAACATTCTAAAACTATCACATGTATCATGACTATACAAAACTTTTCTTGTCTCTCATGGTACAACTGATTTTTATAATTCATTCTTATGTTGTACTGTCACAGGTCAGGGGGAGGATTGGGCGTCCGCTAACATGTCTTCTGACATCAGACTCGGACTTCTCTTGAATTGAATTTTAAATGTACATATTGTTATGCGTTTACTTTTCTACATTGGCTAGAGGTATAGGGGGAGGGTTGAGATCTCATAAACATGTTTAACCCCGCCACATTTTTGCGTCTGTCCCAAGTAAGGAACCTCTGGTCTTTGTTAGTCTTGTATTATTTTAATTTTAGTTTCTTGTGTACAATTTGGATATTAGTATGGCGTTCATTATCACTGAACTGGTGTATATTTGTTTAGGGGCCAGCTGAAGGACGCCTCCAGGTGTGGGATTTTCTCGTTGCATTGAAGACCTGTTGGTGACCTTCTGCTGTTGTTTTTTCAGTGGCCGGGTTGTTGTCTCTTTGATACATTCCCCATTTCCATTCTCAATTTTATTAACACCGCCACATTCTGTATGTATGTGCCTGTTCAAAGTCAGGAGCCTGTAATTCAGTAGTTGTTGTTTGTTTATGTGTTAAATATTTGTTTTTCATTTATTTTTTTTACATAAGTTACATGTAGGCTGTTAGTTTTCTCATTTGAATTGTTTTACATTTGTCATTTCGGGGCCATTTATAGCTGATATGCGGTATGGGCTTTGCTCATTGTTGAAGGCTGTACGGTGACCTATAGTTGTTAATTTCTGTGTCATTTGGTCTCTTGTGGAGAGTCATGTCTCAGATGGCAATCATACCACATCTTTTTTTATAGTCACACACACTAACATACATTTGTATATAAAGAGTAATATTCATATTTATATTTTGTTTCTTTACATTCAAATGTTTATAAAGTTTTACTTTACATTTTCAATATACCTGATGCTCTGAAAAAAGGAATATGTAAAGGTATCGTCATGTTATGTGACTTTGGACGATACAATTTCATGAGAGTGGTCGACATTTTCATGCTTTATGCTTCTATTTTGACCAAAAACCTGAATATGGAGGATTGAAATTGACTAACAAGATGTAAAAGAAGCAATATAAACAAAACTATAACCCAAATGATTAAAAAAATATATTTTATTATTTTTTAAAGAGAGGAAACAGTTTTTCCAGAATAGTAAAAAAATTTCGTTTTGAAAAGTTGCAATTTCTTCGTTGTTATTATGTGTATAGATAAAAGTGAAACTGTTTTGAAAATGTCTTCACAATGCCTTTTAAATGAGGTAAAGTTTTCTTAGATCGGTTGATTTAAAAAAAATCACTTTCCGTACCTAAATAATTATCAAAAATATCAATTTTACTCAAAAATAGTTTCCTCCTTAAATATATACACGGTAAAACTAATGTCCTAAATGCCTAGTTTTGTGTACACTTAACCTACACAAGGCCTACATTGACTATCGACTGTGTGTAGATAAAACATGATTTAAACTACATGTAAACATTGAGTTTTATCAATGGGAACGCAATTGTGTTTAGTTTACGTGTGAGTTACACTAACACAACACCGAATTTAGGTCAATGTGAACACGGCCTTAGGGACTTTAAATTCAATTTGAAATAGATACCTTGACCTATAATGGTTAACTTTTATAAATTGTGACTTTGATGGAGAGTTGTCTCATTGGCACTCATACCACATCTTCTTATATATATATAATAGTTATCCATGTATGCTTTCAAATTAAGGTTGCCAACAATTGCATTGTTTATTCTTGTATAAGAGTTAAGATATGAAAATTATTGTATTCCATCAGATACTTATCAATGTCAGAGCTATCCCTGTCAGAACAAATTATCAATTTTATCTTGAAAATAAAGTTGACAAATATCGTCAATGGTTGAAACAACTGAATATATAGTAGTTATAGCTGTTAAATAAAAATCTAAACTAATTTTCAAGATTTTTGCCTATATCTCAAACAGAATAATTGGTAGGTAAAAGCTAATTACAGTAAATATGATCAGCTTTACATGATCTTCAAAATGCCCCTAAATTATTAAATAAAGAATAAAAGACCTGTTGACTCCTTATAGGAATTTCCCTCTTAAATGACGAATATATTGGGTTTTTTTTCTCGAATAGGTGCCTATTATATCGAAAGCTATGTAGAAACTAAACATTGCAAAAATCAGCAAAAAAAAAAGGCCTCTTTAAACGAAATCTAATAGGAGTCACTGGCCTTTGGAAAACGTAAATATGTTAACTTATTTTTTGTATTATGTCTTATTTAGTATAACTGTTCATTGTCTTTGGATTTCAGAAATTGATGAATGTCAGAGTAATCCTTGTTACAACAATGTTACATGTATTGATAAAACACCCGGATGTCACAAATTAATTAAAGGGAAATGTTTTAAAGTTGTGTATAATATGTACAGTGCAATTAAGTCTTGTGTTCAATTTAATGACTCTCAGTCAGAATTCTTTCCATGTCTAACAGGTGTTAGACAGGGGGAGAATTTATCGCCTTTTCTCTTCTCGATCTTTTTAAATGATCTTGAAGACTATTTTTGTCAGCTAGATGGACTGCCCTTAGAATTAATTAAAGAGAAACTTGAAAGAATTACATATTTTTTATAAAATGTTCATTGTATTATATGCTGATGACACAGTTATCTTAGCAGAGAGTGAAGATAGTTTACAAAAAGCTCTTGATGTATTTCAGTCTTATTGTTCATTGTGGAAACTACAAGTAAATGTAAATAAAACCAAGGTTATCATCTTTTCTAAAAGAAAAGTAAACCACAATTTCAGTTTTACATTACAAGGTCAAATTCTTGATATTGTAGATACATATCCTTACCTAGGTGTTATATTTAAATATAATGGTACATTTATTGAGACAAAACAAAAACTTGTAGAACAAGCAGAAAAGGCAATGTTTTGTGTTTATAAACTTATCAGAAATGAGTCTATACCTGTTGATTGATATCCAATTAAAGCTATTTGACTCGATGATAGAACCAATTTTATTGTATGGTTCCGAAATCTGGGGATACGAAAACCTCAAAACTATTGAGCAAATCCATTTGAAGTTTTGTAAAAGAGTACTCAAAGTAAGGAACACTACGCCAAATTTTATGGTTTTAGGTGAGCTTGGGAGATTTCCCTTCGAAATTAAAGTTAAACTTAGAATGGTATCATTCTGGACAAGACTTGTACATAATGATACTAAACTAAGTAGTATTTTATATCGACTGATGTTATCCTTACAAAGTAAAACTAAATATGCCTTCAAATGGATTAAATATGTAGAAACTATTTTTGATGAAGTTGGGATGAGTTACATTTTTAAAAACCAGTATGCATTTTGTGATAAAATTGTTGTGAAGCAAATTTAATATGACCAGTTTATACAAAAGTGGTATAGTGATATACAAAACTCCTCCCGTGGCCTCTTTTATTCGATATTCAAAAAACAGTTTTGTTTGGAAAATTACTTATTGAGACTTAGTGAGTTTAATCGAACGTGGTTAACCAAACTGCGTACATCTAATTTACATTTACCTATAGAAACTGGTCCTTGGTTCAATATCCCAAGGGAAGAAAGAACATGTAACTTATGTACAAATGGTATTGGAGATGAATTCCATATTTTGTTTATATGTAAAAATTAAAATATTGTTTTTTTTAAGAAACAAGTACATACCTATGTACTACACAGCTCACCCGAGCATTATCAAGTTTGAAGGTTTACTCTCTTATTGTAATACTGAACTATACAAAAAGCTATCATTGTTCATCAGAAAAGTTATGTATTTCTTTAATTTATGTCATATCGATCCATATATATGTTGTATATCTTTTATTTTTATAATAATTCACAGTTTGGTTCTAATGAGCTGTATATATTGATTTAAATATGTTTAATCGTTCTTCTGTCATGTTTCTTGCACATATTGTATTATATATTTGACCTCATGTTACACGTTTATATGTGTCTGAGTGTTTTCTAATAAATCGTTAAAAAAAATCAAAATCGTTATAATATACCTTGTCAGACGCGGATCCAGGGGGAGGGGGGGCCGTAGGTTGGAACCCCCCTTTTTTTGGACGATCAATGCATTTGAATGGGGACATGTAGTTGGACCCCCCCCCCCCCCTTTTTTTTTGTCCTGGGTAAGGACCTCCCCTTTTAAATGGCTGGATTCTTCCTGCTTGTTGTTACACCTTATTTTAACGATTTCAAATAAAGTTTAGCAAAATTAATCCGTTATTAAAGAGTTTATATTAAAGATTAACACAACGAATATTTTGCATTTAATAGAGTATGTTTCAATTTAATTTCATCATGTTTTTAACGCAAAATGTAAAATAATTAACAGTTATATTATATTTTATACAATTATTAATCAATGATATCAAATTCACCTATCTCAGAAGCATTATTTCAGCAATTCAAGCCACACACAAGTCCTAACGCTTATATGACGAAGCTATTAGAAGCTCATATACAGCCTCTTATAGATAAAATTGAGAATGGAAATGGGGAATGTGTCAAAGAGACAACAACCCGACCAAATAAAAAAAACACAACAGCAGAAGGTCACCAACAGGTCTTCAATGTAGCGAGAGATTCCCGCACCCGGAGGCGTCCTTCAGCTGGCCCCTAAACAAATATATACTAGTTCAGTGATAATGAACGCCATACTAATTTCCAAATTATACACAAGAAACTAAAATTAAAATAATACAAGACTAACAAAGGCCAGAGGCTCCTGACTTAGGACAGGCGCAAAAATGCGGCGGGGTTAAACATGTTTGTGAGATCTCAACCCTCCCCCTATACCTCTAACCAATGTAGAAAAGTAAACGCATAACAATACACACATTTTAAAATTCAGTTCAAGAGAAGTCCGAGTCTGATGTCAAAAGATGTAACTTTTCTGGTAACTTAACGGAAAACCCTTGCCGTTTTTGGCACAACCTTTTTGATCTTTTGGTCCTCGATGCTGTTCAACTTTGTACTCGTTTCGGCTTTCAAATTTTTGTATCTGTGCGTCACACATAGGTCTTGTGTGGACAAAATACACTTCTGGCGTATTAAAATTTTGAACTTGTTGGCTGTTGTTCGTGTGATTCTTTGTCAATTGTGTTCTCCAATTTATTTATATTGTAGTCCTGTGTTGTCATTTTGATGTTATATTTCACATGGCCATAAAAGTGCGAGGTTTGGCATGCCACAAAACCAGGTTCAACCCACCATTTTTTCCTTTAAAAATGCCCTGTACCAAGTCAGGAATATGGTCATTGTTATATTATAGTTCGTTTCTGTGTGTATTACATTATTACGTTGTGTCGTTTGTTTTCTCTTATTTTTGAGTGTAAATTCACATTGCGATAAGACGTGTCACGGTACTTGTCTATCCCAAATTCATGTATTTGGTTTTGATGTTATATATATATATGTTATATTTGTTATTCTCGTGGGATTTTGTCTATATGTGTTACATTTTAGTGTTATGTCGTTGTTCTCCTCTTATATTTAATGCGTTTCCCTCGGTTTTAGTTTGTTATCCCGATTTTGTTTTTTGTCCATGGATTTATGAGTTTTGAACAGCGGTATACTACTGTTGCCTTTATGTAACCAAAGAAAATAAACAAAATGACAATAATACATAAATAACAACAGACTACTAGCAGTTAACTGACATGCCAGCTCCAGACTTCAATTAAACTGACTGAAAGATTATGATTTCATCATATGAACATCAGGCACAATCCTTCCCGTTAGGGGTTTAGTATCATACCATCATAACATATATGAGAAGAACATAACCCGTGGCATGCCAACAACTGTTTTTAGAATAAATGTGTTTAGTTCCGACGCAAAGACCTTATCAGTGACTCAATATTAACGCCAAAATATGCAATCTTTAATGACTTGACAACAGTATCGTAATTATATCCCTTCTTAATAAGTCTATTCAAAGGTTTTGTAAGTTTCTGAGGTGAATACTGACACCTTTGTGCTTTATAAAGAATATTTCCATAAAAAATTGGATGTGAAATACCTGAACGTATAAGAAGTCTGCATGTTGAGCTATATTTACGAATGATGTCTTTATACCGATGATAAAATTTAGTAAATGTTTTGACTAGTTTGTGATATCGAAAACCCTGGTGTAATAATTTTTCAGTAATACATAAATTTCTCGCGTTAAAATCTAAAACATTGTTACATACACGAGCGAATCGTACAAGTTGAGATATATAAACACCGTAAGATGGTGACAAGGGAACGTCACCATCTAAAAACGGATAATTAACGATAGGAAATGAAAAATCATCCCTTTTATCATAAATTTTAGTATTCAGCTTTCCGTTAGTGATATAGATATCAAGATCGAGGAAAGGGCAGTGGTCATTGTTAGTATTAGCTTTATTTAAAGTAAGTTCAGCAGGATAAATTTCATTAATATACATACTGAAGTCGTCATTATTGAGAGCCAAAATATCATCCAAATATCTAAAAGTATTATTAAATTTGTTTATCAGATGTTGTTTTGATGGGTCTTTGCTTATTTTTGTCATAAATTGTAACTCATAACAATACAAAAAGAGGTCCGCAATAAGTGGTGCACAGTTAGTTCCCATTGGAATTCCGATAATCTGACGATATACGGAATCCCCAAAGCGAACAAAAATGTTATCTAGTAAAAATTCAAGGGCATATATAGTATCAAAGCATGTCCAATTAACATAGTTTTTTTTGTTTATTGCTACTAAAAAATGACCTAAAAGAGTATGAACATATATATTCACATTCTGATTTTTTGAATGCCCATTTAATTAGGTGTGTGAATTTTTTCTTAATGAGAATGTGAGGCAATGTAGTATACAGGGTAGAAAAATCAAAACTTTGAACAGATTCAAAATCACCAATATAAGCATGCAATTTATCAAGTACTTCCAACGAGTTCTTGACACTCCAAAAGTAATTTATTTCACTATTTTCGAAGGCCTTATTTGAACAATTTATTATAAGGTTTTTAATTGTACCAAGTGTGCTGGTAAGAAGAATAGACAATTTAGTAGTTGAACAATGGTTTGAAGACGAAATAAATCTATATTTGTAAGGGGTTTTGTGTAGCTTCGGAAGCCAATACATAGTTGGGACTTTCATTGCATTTGGCTCTGCTTGTAAAGCGGTGGCTAAAAGTTTATGTTTGTTACAGATTTCGTTTTCTTAAAATGGAGTCAGTTGGAATGTTGGTGAATTGGTGATTTCCTTTTTCAGAACCTCAATGTAAAATTTACGTCAAACAATAATAATATTATTAGCAGCTTTATCGGCCGGGACAAAAACAAATTCCTTGGCTAGTTCTTTTAGTTTACGTTTGATACGAGAAATAGGTTTATTGTGGTTATTGTTAATAGTAAAATGTTCTTTAAAATGTTGAATACGTATATCAACTATTTTCATTACTGAATTAAAAAAAGAGTCCAAAGATTTTTTGTCAGCTTTTTCCCGTTTTATCCATTTCATACAGTAAGTATGGAGTGAGTCGTGGATGATATTACGACACTCATTCCAATTAATAATTGACGGGGGACGATATTTAGGTCCTTTACTGAGGAATGATTTTAACTCTCGGTCTTGAACGATGTTAAGATCTCCTGTTATAACATGGGAAATGGGTCCATAAATATATTCGGAATTACTGCAATTACATGAAGTAGGTGTATTTTCACTGATATTAACATCTTTACACAATTGACTATAATTAAACACAAATTTCCGGGTAGATTTCTTGTATATATAACAAATAAGAGGTAGCTCAGTATTGTCAAAATATCCAGGAATTTGTTCTTTAACAGAATGGTCGTTAAATATACCGGCAATATTTACAAAATCAAAGCCTTTATTGACATACTTAATTTTAATAAAATGTTTTTATGATCTTCAGGGCGATCAATTTTGGGAAATAATTTAGAATAACAATATGCCATAATAATTTGAGCAATTTCATACTTAGGACTGCTATATGAAATTGTGTTGCAATCCTCCAAAATTTTATTTAACTTATTAACCGGTAACGAACAGAGTTTTATTAACAGATAATGTCTGCCGTTGTTTTCTGAAATAGAAATTAGGTCCGAAATATTGGTATGATTGGCCCGAAATTTTCTTTGATTGCGATTTGTTCTACGACCGTGAGAACGGTTTTTACGAACAGTTTTAGAAACTATATCCAAAATGTTAACGGAATTGGTTCTAGATATATTACCAATTCCCATGATATTATCATTTAGACCGAGAGGGTAAACTGTCTGTAATTTTTTAATCCAATTTAATTCAATTATTTTCCGTGATCGTACAAACTTTGAATGCGATTCACCAGGCTGCTTATTTACTACTTCTAAAGGCTGAACTGCTAAATATTTAAAAGGATGGTTGTGCTTCTTAAGGTGTTGGTAAATGATACTTTTGAATTTATTTGGTCTTTTAAAACGATACAGATGTTCTTGAGTGCGTTTAGATAAATATCGTCCAGTTTCTCCTACGAACTGAATACCACACCCCGGTTTGTTTCATGTGAGTAAATAAATAATACTGTTTGTTTTTCAAGTTATATCAGTTTCAAAATTTAAAGAAAATGTGAGACCATTAAACGTGGACCTTACCGTATTGTTGGTGGAAAGACGGGGACATGTAAGTCATTTTTTGGCATGACACTTATCGATAGAAGGGTAACCACGATTTTTATTGTTAAAAATGTTAGCGATGGTAGCATTTTTAGATAACAGATTTTGAAGATTAAGACGTGTAGATACCCTTTGAACAAGTTTAGTATTTAGTATTTTTCCATAAGCAATGGGGGTGTGCTGTATCACTTACATTCAAATACTGGAATGTGTTCCTTGAAGTAGTAGACATTTTGCTGTCAAATATAAGGGCACTTTTTTGTAAACTATTGCCTGCTGTACATGCACTTACCGGATGCGACATAACTTCGTCTCAGTTTGGAGTAGGTAAACAAACTGTCTACAAGACTTTGAAGGAAACGCACGACTATTTCAATAGTTTTTAGAGTTCCGGAAATATAGACAAAGATGAAGCCCTTGCTTGGGCATGAAAGTTAATTTCAAAGCTTTATGATCAGAAAAATATCTTTAAAACCATTCCATCAATTATCCCATGCGCGTCAAGCTTGCCTCCAGTAAAGATGTAAGTTTAGTCAGGTTACCTCACTCTGAGGCGGCACTGAAACAGCATGTTTTACGTAATTCGTTTCAAACTAAAAATTTGGACCACATTACACATTGCTAAACCCCCTATTCCGTCAATTTTACAATATGGAAGGCGAGTGTTAAATGATTCATTACACCCCGTGTTTTTCAAAGGGCATATGTCAGCAGAATTCTTGCAAGATCTTGTGTTTCATTGAAGGAGAAAATTTCCATGTAAAAAAGTTATGTGTTTGTTCACAACAAAACCCTACATGTCCATAGCTTTGCTCCTGTAAAGGGCCAGAATTATGTGGAAATTTCAAATCATGTTTTTGACAGATGAACCAGAAGAGACTCCTGGCATTATTCTGTTGTGTGGATCTCTTGGATTTTTGAATTGTAACTGTTTTCGATGTATTGGGTGCTTTTTAGATTAATGAATTACATGAATTAGCTTATGCAAAAAACGCTTTCATTATAGTAGGCATCAGGTTAAATAGTAATTTTTATCCTTTATTGCTGATGTTGAATGTCAGCCAGCAAATTAACTATTGTAACTCTTTAACAGAATATTATGTGTATATGGGATCAAGTGTTTGAAAAACGCTTATTTCCAGAATAAATCGATTTCCTAATTCATTTTTTTTTTACATTTTCGAAATAATTCATTGTTAATTGATTTGAAAAAATGTCTGTATCTGAAATTTAACTTAAATTGTTGTATATATCTTCAAATTTTAAAAGTATGGAAGAAAAAAAAAACAGAATTTGATCTTTAACCTTAAGTTATGCAAAACTGATACCACATTTCTCTTTGACGACATCGATAGCTCAAAAGTACTAATTTTTCCGAATCCAATGATATATAATATAGCCATATAGTATGTTTGACGATTAAATCTAAACAATATTGGGTCTGGTCACAGTACTAGTAATAGTCTAATTTGGTAGGTCACTTTCGGGGAGACTGGGACGGAATTGTCAATACGATATTTGGAACATATCCGCTATCATCTGTGAAACGCATATTCAATAACGGTAAACCATGGAAGTATCATATTGTCAATATAATACTTCCATGGGTAAGGCTAAGACAAATGAGAGTCAGACTTAATAAAATTTGTATCTAATATATAAAGGATATTCATGAGAAGATCTGACTGGAATTTCAGTGATGAAATATTCGTTTTTACCAATGCGTTTTAATACTTTAAACCTGATGATTTTTTTTATTGAAAAAATCCTATGCAAATTAAGTATGTAAAAAAAAATTCCATGGAGAAAAGAGTTAAATGCAAAAGACCCCTAAATGGCTAACAGATATTGCTATAAAGAATAGTCCATGATTATACATGATATTAAAGAATTCATGAAATTTACACCAATTCTGTCAGTTGAATGGACTAGAATGAAATAAGTTATATAGACATAAAGGTTTTTTCCAATAGTTGTGGTGTAAATTAAATCAGTTATATGTTATGGTTGACATATTTATGTATATACATGAATGTAGATCATTGGCTTTTCAACGCATTGATATTTTACAATATTGATTATCTGTTTATTTTTCTATTTTTGGTATTTTTCAGCTTCCTAAAAAAGTTTTAATACAACATGAGCACAAGTTTGATAGGGTGTCCTCACACATTTAGACGTGGCTGCAAAAATTTTGGTTGACATATGTGTCCTCTTCTCATCGGTTATTGTTCTATTAAGAAAGCATTCTGGCGTCACAATTTCATTTGAAAAGGCATGCAAAGTACAAATTCAAATGACATTCGATAACATATGATCTGACCATATACATTTACATGTATGAGGGTAGTAATGGGGGTACCTTCTTGACGTATTCTAGCCAAATGAAGATTAAACGATAATTTTTTTACCTGATGATAAAATGTACACTTTTTCCAGTCGATAAAAAAATCAGCTGAATTTGACAAATCACGCTATTTGTTTTCCAAAAATAACAGTAATGATAATTATTTAAGACATCTGTCAAATCACCTTAAGGATATTTTGACTAATCTCAGTTAAATTTTAACCAATTTGAAGCTAACAGTAGCCGAGAATGACTGTTTGACGCCTGACAGTAAAGGGCATTAACACCCTCACGTATGTACATGTTATCAGCTTTTCTACATATAAGCCAGTGTCAGCCGTAATGACCTTAATGGCGAGTGAGTGCAGCTAATGAGCTAATGTGAATCAAATTGTGTCCTCAGTGGGGGAAATTTTAATGGATCTATACGAAGAAAACCTGATCAGACTGTTCATCGTTCTGTTACTGGCTTTTTCACCTCCATAACTTGGCCTATGACATTTTTTACAGACGAAAGCCAGCTTGATATTAACTTCTCCTCACACACATGTATAGATTATCAGATTATCTAAACATGAATATCATAAAATATTTGCCAGTGAACCGTAATGAAAATTTTTAGCCAGTGAGCCAAGCTAATGAGCTAAAATGAATAAAACTGTGTGCTATAAGTCAGAGTTGGTGATATTTTAAGGTATCTTTACAAAGAAAACCTGCAAATCTCAGTGGTGGATCCAGAACTTTCCATAAGGGGGGGGGGGGGGGGGGCTCTGACTGACCAGAGGGTTGCCCACTCCTGTCATGCTTACATATATATTCACCTAAAATTTTCCCACCCCCTGGGTCTGTAAATGCATCTGTTTATTGTTAGTACTAATACTGGCTTTCCCCCCTCCCTTATTTGGCCCTAGACAGTTGCTTATCTGTTTATCTTTCTATCACTGGCATTTTTTTACTAGAGATTTCATGTGTACAAACCTGACCTAAAAACCTATGTTCTATTGGCCCTTTCGGGATCCGGGATGTCTATTTGGAATTTCATGATGGCGGGTTTGATATTTTTTAAATTTGTGACTTCGGGATTTCATGTTATTAATTTCAGGATTTCAGGATCAGGACCACTCCGATCCCACTCTTAAATTATGACTTATTTAGCCTTACCTTCTAATACTATATAGAAATCACAACTCAGAACAGGAACACTATGTCTAATTAACTTGACTATACTGATCATGCAGCTGATATGTAAAGCTAAAAACAGACACATAAATAACATAAAATAGTGATTGAAAGATTGATTGCACTTTAAATGTATAATTCAAACACGTGTTACATGAGCCGGTTTGTTTACAAATAATAATGTCACGTGTAGCTATAGGCGCACTGACGTCACAATTGCATTGATCTTGCAATTCACTATACAGTTCACTCATACAGGTGTAACACCACTAATTCGGGCCCGGCCAGAAAGCACATAACAGGTGTAACACCACTAATTCGGGCCCGGCCAGAAAGCACATAACAGGTGTAACACCACTAATTCGGGCCCGGCCAGAAAGCACATACCAGAAAGTAGTACATATTTAACGCAAAATAGTTCCTACGCATGAGTGTAACTTTCAAAATATGTAGGATATTTAGGTATTTTTGGCATCAAATGAAAGCTGAAGGACTGGTGATCATTGTAGAACACTTTTGGACTTTTAATTTTAAATATTTAAAAAACTGCAGCAAATTTTAAAAAGAGGGTACATTTGGTCTGTTTGTCAGATCTGAAGTACCTGTTTTGGTACATCCGAAGTTCAGGGAACCAGTTCTTTCTTATATGCCATGTAAGGTATGTTGATTTTTTCAGTAGAAGACACCATAAAGTGTTGCTTTGACATGAAATGATTGCCACTTTATTTGAACTTAAAATGAAAGAGGTGTGCCTGGTTGAAATGGAGGAATTTAACATAGAAAGTAATGGGACCATGAATTAGTGGTGTACTTCCTACAGAACCCATTATCATGCAAACAACATGTAACGTGAACATGGTGAATGTGATGGATTAAATAATACAGAATTACTGCATGTGCAGTTTAAAAAGAAATTAGTTCATTAAATAGATTTTGACACGAATAGGTCGGGTTGACATTTCTGTCATCGGGGATAATATTGAGATAAATGGGATTAAACTGACCGTCAAAAATGTTTAGAGAAATTACATCTCGAGAACATTATAGTATGAAATTCAAAACAGTGTAGCTGTGGCCATTGATTGACCCATCAAAATCATCCATTGACTGGGACAATTTACGTGAACGTTTGTCTGTAACAATCACTGTTCATGACGTACCTACGATAGACATTTAAACTGTGGGGTCAACACAGGTTTCTTAACGCCTTTAATTATAAAATAATTCGAAAAATTAATCAGGAATAACCTTTGTTTTGATTTATATAATTGATATAAATCAAAATATCGTGTTATTTCTGATTAATTTTTCGAATTACTTTATTTAGGTGTTGAGAACCTTTGGTGACCCCATAGTTTAAGTGTCTTTAAAAAGTACATAGTGAGCATTGGTCGTTACATACAAACGTTCACCTAAATTGTCCCAGTCAATGAATGATTTTAATGTGTCAATCAATGGCCACAGCTACACTGTTTTGAATTTCATACTAATTAATAAGCCATACTTACCAAAATAACTATATTAATAAACCATATGTAAGTGAAATTTCACAATGTATGGCAAGCCGTTGTGGAATTTATTCCCTATTTATTAATATTAAAAAATCATTTATTAATATTAATAAATGATTTTTTAATATTAATAAATCGAATTTTTAATATTAAATAATACGCTGATTTTTTAATATTAATAAATGAATATTTAATATTAAAAATTCATTTATTAATATTAAAAAATCATTTTTTAATATTAAATATTCAGTCTGATTTCTTAATATTAATAAATAAATTTTTAACATTAAATACGCTGATTTTTTAATATTAAAAAATCATTTATTAATATTAAAAAATCAACATCAATGTAACCTTAGCGTTTAATATAAGGCAAATCAATCATTATCTGTCAAACGCTTTAATGATGATTATTGGACAAGTCGGTCCGTAGAAATTTTGGAGACTAGTCTATGTTAAGTTAACTCGGACCACAGGCACTAGACGTTCTGTCAATAGTATAGAAATATTGGCAATTGGAAGAAAATAGTGTCCATATATATAATATATTGTATATATGGACACTATATTATATATATGGACACTATTTTCTTCCAAATGCCAATATTTTTATATTATTGACAGAACGTCTAGTATTATATATGTTCCAGACCGTATGAGTATTTGGACCGTACGCGTACGGTCTGGACCGTATGCGTACTTTTTCAAAATACTCATACGGTCGGACCGTACGCGTACGGTCTGACTAATATTAAAAAGTTGGTCAAGTTTATTAGTTACAAATGCATATAGCAGATCAACATAACTTAACTATCAAATTAATCTAAAAAAGTTCAATTGTAATTGAAACAAAAACTTTATATTTTAACTTTTTTTTAAATTCACGCTAATTAAATCTGTTAGTCTCTTGTATTAAGCATGTCGATCAGTAATACATTAACTGAATTATGATCACTGAAATTGAAGATATCGGAAGTAAACATAATGTGGGAGGTCAATTGTTTTAGAATATTTAGCAACTTTACCAAAAAATGCAAATGCAAAGGA
Source organism: Mytilus galloprovincialis (assembly GCF_965363235.1). NCBI lineage: Eukaryota > Metazoa > Mollusca > Bivalvia > Mytilida > Mytilidae > Mytilus > Mytilus galloprovincialis. The sequence goes on along the minus strand of NC_134840.1, from coordinate 49,809,064 downwards.
ACATGCATGAACTGCATACATGAAAATGTAAAAAATATTACGTTATTTGAATTGTGTCACCTTGGGCGAGAGTACCAAAATAGGATTCAGATATAAAATTAAACAAATACTTAATTTCAATTGTTCGTTTGTTCATTTTATCTATCTAATTGTAATAAATTATCAATAACAATTTGTAAAACTAAAAATAAAGATTGTGATAAATGCCTGTTTCAATTTAACCCATATATGATCAAATAACATGTATGGTCAGCTTGTACTGGACCGTACGCGTATACTCATGCGGTCCGACCGTACGCGTATGGTCGGACCGTACGAGTATACGTATAGGGTCCGGACCGTACGCGTACGGTCCAAATACTCATATGGTCTGGAACATATATATGCATGGACACTATTTTCTTCCAATTGCCAATATTTTTATACTATTGACAGAACGTCTAGTGCCTGTGCTCGGACCATCTTATATCGACCCTGACAAGTATTTTAGGAAAGTTTGAACTATTTAATGATTATAAACCATTAAATATTCATTTATTAATTAGATTTTCCTTTAATAGTTTCTGAACTTGCCAAAATAAAAGCGTTTTAGGGACAAAACAAATTGAGAATGACCGATATTTGGCAAACATACCACAGTACCGTGGTTAAATATTCTGCATTGCCCCTATCAGAGCTTTAAAAAGATCTATTCATATCAATATTTAAGTTCAGGAACAAATCAAAACATAATGTCACATTCAAGTGAACCACTGACTAAATTCTCGATCGATTTATTTACTTGGGTCGACATAAGCGATTTGTATGCATCTTTTTACTAGTCAAATAAGACACGGAATTTCGACCCTTCCATTTTTTACATTCAAATAATTATAATACGATTTCCCTAACTTGGAGTCTGGACTAAGTAAACATACAAACTATTAGTCCATTAATGCATAACAGTTGAGTTACCTTGTTTCTTCCAGGGGCGTAGCTGCCTTAGGCACGTTAGGCACGTGTCTACACATAATTTTTGTATAAAAAAAAATAATAAACAACGCTATCTGCAGATGCACGCCAGAGAAGTCGTCAAAACTCTTTAATTATCAAATATCATGTACTAGTATACACTAGTAACTATTAGTGAATGGAGTATTGGATATACTTAAATGTCATCATATCCCCCTTTATATAGAAAATATAACTAGAACTTTCGTTCAGATCATTTCGCTTCTATCAACAAATGCTAGAATAAACCTCAACTTAGTTATAAGTAAATGAGCTGTAACGACAAATTATTCACCAAAAGAGAAGCCTTTCATGTCCCTCTCTGGAACGCGGCGTAAATTTTTGTTTTACGTAAGGACTTAATGCCACCTCAACTTACACACATGATTTTTTGTTAATTAGTTGCTGGTTTTCAACTAACTTCCCACTTAGTATTCATTCTACCTACATAAAACCGTGCCAAAGTTGGGCGTCCGTTTGGCTGTGCAGGATGTATACAGACGCAGTCAATTCAGGTCAGAATGGGGACGTTAAATCCGATGCATGATGGAGAGAGAATGCCACGCTCTCTGCACGTTAAGAAACTTGCAACAACTCTTTGAGGGGTTCGTAGGTGGTCTACTGAAATTCTAAATTTATGTTCCTATCCAATAAACCCTCATTTGCCAATGCATGGGATTTCCAAATTTCCAGACCTTCGTCCTCGACGACCCCTATTACAGAACCTAGCTTCCTGTTATATACATCATTATTTTGATTTAGTCCTGAACATGCATGAACTATTTGCCACTGGACGTTAAACAATCCATCAATCAATCAAGCTTTCAGTAACTTCGAGTAATCAAAGATCTACGTGTAATGACCATAAACATGCATTCAAATTCCTTAGCAGGTAGGGAGTTTACTGTACAGGATATAATGAAATATGAATTTCTTGAATTTTGTTCCAAAGTATGAACAGAACTTCTGCCCGAGGCATTGACTGTGTGTATATCATTAGTATGTGTTTGTGTAACCAGGGGCAAGATCGTCAATATACATGTACTTTCAATTGACGTATATTAATTATTCCCAATCAGAAAGAAATAGATGTGAAAATACTATATAAGTTATGCTGCTTAATTAAGGGCTTATGTTAATAAAGAAAATGTTGTATGATTACCAATGAGACAACTCTCCATAATTGTAAAAAAGAAGATGTGGTATAATTGCCAATGAGACAACTCTCCACAAGAGACCAAATGACACAGAAAGTAAAAACTATAGGTCACCGTATGGCCTTCAACAATGAGCAAAGCCCATACTGCATAGTCAGCTACCCGCACTGGGCAACACATATTGTAGATATTTTTATTGCACTGGCTACATCTAAATTACAAAAACATTATTGTTACATTGAAGACTACTAGTAGTTGCCGGAATAAATGGTTGGGTAGGGATCTGAATAATTACAAATGTAACATATTATTTAGGTCTACGGCTACCATGTTACATTGCGTTATTGTTACATTAATGCACTTCAATGTACGCTAGATTTATCAAACTAGTCTCTAATGTAACAATAATTTGTATACGACTGCAAAATTTTATTGTGGTATCACGTCGTCGTCGTCTGCGTCATCCGAAGACACTTAGTTTCCAGACAATAATTTTAGTTTAAGTAAATGGATCTCTATGAAACCACAAAAAGAAGGCTGGGATTGATTTTGGGGGTTATGGCCACAACAGTTTAAGAATTTTAAAAGGGCCTAAAAAGCGGTCCAAATAAGCATTTTTTGAGTTTCCAGACACTAACTTGTGTGTAACTGTATAGATCTTTCTGAAATTGTACCATAAGGTTCCATACCGGAAAAGGAAGGTTGGGATGGCTTTTGGGGGTTATGGCCCTAACTGTTTAGGAATTAGGGGCCAACAAGGGTACAGGAACAATTCATTTCTAATACTTTGTATAAATTGCTTATTTCTTGACCAAATATCATAGTAGATACTTGTTGAATGTCATCTAGTTATATCAGGTGTTTGTTGAATGTCCTATAAGTATAGCAGGTACTTGTTAAATGTCCTATTGGTATAGTAGGTTCTTGTTGAATGTCCTACAGTATGATAGGTACTTGTTGAATATCCTATTGGTATAGTAGGTTCTTGTTGAATGTCCTACAGGATGACAGGTACTTGTTGAATATCCTATTGGTATAGTAGGTTCTTGTTGAATGTCCTACAGTATGGCAGGTACTTGTTGAATGTCCTAATGGTATAGTAGGTCCTTGTTGAATGTCCTACAGTATGATAGGTACTTGTTGAATGTCCTACAGTATGTTAGGTACTTGTTGGATATCCTATTGGTATAGTAGGTTCTTGTTGAATGTCCTACAGTATAGTAGGTTCTTGTTGAATGTCCTACAGTATGACAGGTACTTGTTGGATATCCTATTGGTATAGTAGGTTCTTGTTGAATGTCCTACAGTATGTTAGGTACTTGTTGAAAGTCACACAATATGACAGGTACTTGTTGGATATCCTATTGGTATAGTAGGTTCTTGTTGAATGTCCTACACTATGTTAGGTACTTGTTGAATGTCCTAATGGTATAGTAGGTTCTTGTTGAATGTCCTACAGTTTGACAGGTACTTGTTGGATATCCTATTGGTATAGTAGGTTCTTGTTGAATGTCTTACAGTATGATAAGTACTTGCTGGATATCCTACAGTATGTTAGGTACTTGTTGGATATCCTATTGGTATAGTAGGTTCTTGTTGAATGTCCTAAAGTATGATAGGTACTTATTGAATGTCATACAGTATGACAGGTACTTGTTGAATGTCCTATTGGTATAGTAGGTTCTTGTTGAATGTCCAATTGGTATAGTAGGTTCTTGTTGAATGTCCTATTGGTATAGTAGGTTCTTGTTGAATGTCCTACAGTATTACAGGTACTTGTTGAATGTCCTATTGGTATAGTAGGTTCTTGTTGAATCTCCTACAGTATGACAGGTATTTGTTGAATGTCTTAATGGTATAGTAGGTTCTTGTTGAATGTCCTACAGTATGTTAGGTACTTGTTGGATATCCTATTGGTATAGTAGGTTCTTGTTGAATGTCCTAAAGTATGATAGGTACTTATTGAATGTCATACAGTATGACAGGTACTTGTTGAATGTCCTATTGGTATAGTAGGTTCTTGTTGAATGTCCAATTGGTATAGTAGGTTCTTGTTGAATGTCCTATTGGTATAGTAGGTTCTTGTTGAATGTCCTACAGTATTACAGGTACTTGTTGAATGTCCTATTGGTATAGTAGGTTCTTGTTGAATGTCCTACAGTATTACAGGTACTTGTTGAATGTCCTATTGGTATAGTAGGTTCTTGTTGAATGTCGTACAATATGACAGGTACTTGTTGAATATCCTATTGGTATAGTAGGTTCTTGTTGAATGTCCTACAGGATGACAGGTACTTGTTGAATATCCTATTGGTATAGTAGGTTCTTGTTGAATGTCCTACAGTATGGCAGGTACTTGTTGAATGTCCTAATGGTATAGTAGGTCCTTGTTGAATGTCCTACAGTATGTTAGGTACTTGTTGAATGTCCTACAGTATGTTAGGTACTTGTTGGATATCCTATTGGTATAGTAGGTTCTTGTTGAATGTCCTACAGTATAGTAGGTTCTTGTTGAATGTCCTACAGTATGACAGGTACTTGTTGGATATCCTATTGGTATAGTAGGTTCTTGTTGAATGTCCTACAGTATGTAAGGTACTTGTTGAAAGTCACACAATATGACAGGTACTTGTTGGATATCCTATTGGTATAGTAGGTTCTTGTTGAATGTCCTACAGTATGTTAGGTACTTGTTGAATGTCCTAATGGTATAGTAGGTTCTTGTTGAATGTCCTACAGTATGACAGGTACTTGTTGAATGTTCTATTGGTATAGTAGGTTCTTGTTGAATGTCTTACAGTATGATGGGGTTTTTGATTATGTGATTACTTGGCCGTTTTTTTAATGATTATTTGATTATTAAGCCAAATATTTCATGATTATTTGATTACCTAGGACTGTATTCTTAGTTTATGATTATTTGATTACTAAAGATAAGCAAATATTTAATGATTATGTGATTATATTGGCAAAAAAATGGTGATTATGTGATTACTAGGACCCCCCCATGAGGGGCCTCATAACTGCTAACATCTTGTACTGTGCAGTATAAAAGTATACTGTTGTTAGTGTTACTAGTGGACTAATTTTACTAATAGATCTCCACTATTACTGGCTTACATTGCAGGATCGGGTGGTTGTTTCCCCTTCGAAATAGTATGAACTGTTTCTGGTATCCGTTTTCAAACTTAAATATTGAATTTGAAAAGTTGTGACAATCAAACGAATGTCTGCAATAATTTTTGATTATTTTCTTTAACTTGACCGCTTGGTTAAATAAAAAAAAAACATGAAATGAATAAATTATTATTAATGTCGATGCTTCTATGAGTAAAGAACAGCAAATGTTGCATCTAGAAATGCTTAATTTTGGTCTTGCGATTGATATGAATAATTCTAATGATATAAGGAAAAACGTGAACCATTGCATCGATACATATTTATCATTCGTCCCGTTAAATCTGTCTTCGCAAGGTGTTTAACGTCCCTTCGTTATCTTGAAAGCAAAATTTATTTAATTTAAGCAAATACATATTGGATTATAAATCATGTAGACAGATAGGTATTTAAAGAAACAATCGAAAAAGGCTTGTGTCTTTAAAATAGAAATAAAAGCACATTTTATTTCGTTATAAAAAGCAGAGTTCAACTTTCGAATTTGGGTTTTTCTTCCCATGCGACATTTTTGTAACAGAACATAATCTGATGATTCAAAACCATTTCCTAATGAATTGTACAGTTTATTCTTATGTTGTTTTGTTAAATCATTAATTGTCAGGGATAAGGGGAAGGGTTGAGCGCTCACGCACATGTTAAATCCCGCCACATGTTTTTCGTTTACCATTATTTTTGGTCATAAAAGAGGGACGAAAGATACCAGAGGGACAGTCAAACTAGTAAATCGAAAATAATCTGAAAATGTCATGGCTAAAAATGAAAAAGACGAACAGACAAACAAAAGTACACATGACACAAGATAGAAAACTTAAGAATAAGCATCACGAACCCCACCAAAACATAGGGGTGATCTCAGGTGCTCCGGAAGGGTAAGCAGATCTTGCTGGACATGTGGCACCCGTCGTGTTGCTTATGTGATTACAAATCCGGTATATTGGTTATTCATTTGAATTATTTCACATTGTGTCATGTTTAATCCTTTTAAAGCAGACTGAACGGTTTGGATTTCGCTGATGTTCAAGAATGTTCGGTGAACTGTCATTATATTTATACCTCATTTTCAGTATAACCACACTTCCTTTTCTTATAAAGTCATCTAACTTTTCATCGTTATATCTTTCAAAGTAAGTTATGAAATTCATAACTAGTATAAAGAATTTGACATTTTGAAAGCGTTATTTTGTTTCTAAAGTTCATTAACAATTCAAATCGCATTCGGTGTGAACGCTTCATTTTGTAAATGCTAAACGTTAAAGGCTTCGTAAGTACCATTCTCCCTATCTTCTCCCACTTAGTTGGTTACTTGGCCTTTAGTTCTTTCTTGTGTTATAAACTGGCACTCTTTCTTTAAACACTACGCACTGTTATCAATTAATAACAAGTTTTCATACATTTGCTATATTCCTTCCAGTAAAAGTTCCCCTGTTTGTATTTTTATTTTTGTCATCTTACGGTTGTGCTATACAAGATAGTTTTTATATTAATTATTGTGAAAAAACTCAAACGTGTTTTTTGTAGTAAGGCTATGTTTCTTATTTGTTTGACTTTAGTTTTTTCTTGATTAAGTTGGGGAAGCGGGAATCAAAGAAATAGCTTATGATTTAAATAAATATATTACAAATAATTGTAGGTATTTGTAAGCCTTTAGAGACACCTCGCGACTGTGCTGAGTTGAAAAAGAAACACAAGAAGAGCGGTGTGTACACTATATACCCAGACGGTTCTACAGCTATGACAGTCTATTGTAACATGGATGAATTCGATGAGGGTTGGACGGTAGGTGTATGATAATGTGGATAGGGAGTATTTACTTTCCGGAAACTAGATTGTACTTTTGTGTTCATTTTTTGTAACTCTACATAGGTCAATATACCAGAATAATGTGAGTGGACAACACACATCATCTTCTGAAAAAGTATACGGATGAATCAGGCGCAGAAAGATATAAATTATTGTATATACCGGACAAAAAAAGAACTTTTGCGAATTCTTGAGAATTTCGTGATGACAGACAATAAAGCGCTAGTGGCCTTACAATGCAGATTTTTAAAGACAGCCAAAATAGAAGACGGTAATAATGCACATTCATATTTATTTCTCAAAGTTATGATGAAAACTTCTGTGGATGTCGGTTCTGGGTCAGTGTTAGAAAGTTGGTGAAATTTCATTAAAGGTTACCATTATCCCTATGTTTTCTATGGCCATGGAAATAAGACAGTTCTACCTTAATCGAGTTTGGTCAAATGTTTGATTATTAGGGTCATTATGCACACTAAAGCTTTAAAGAACCTTTTCCATATGTAATCGAAATGAATACAGATTTAGAAATTGTCCTTATAATATTTTCTATAATGAAAAGTGTTTTTTTATGAAATATGATAAAAACCAAGTCAGAAACAGGACGATTAATTTGTAGTAGACGATCTGACGTTGTAAATGAATTGAAACAGTCCCTACTTTGAAAAGCACATATCATTATTATTATATATTCTCATATCATACCTACGACTCTACAGGGAATTTCATTTATTTCATTCATTTCAATTCATTGTCTTAGTATTAACATGCATTGAGTCATCTTTCTTTCGATTTTTTTAAAGGTATTACAAAGAAGACAGGATAAAACTGATTTCTATAGAACATGGGCCGAGTACAAAAAAGGATTTGGCAATGTCGAAAACAGTTTCTGGCTAGGTAATTGTGTTTTTAATGCAATCAACTTTTGATTGTTTTGTCATGTTTGAATTTTGATTTGCTGTAGATGAAATACCATACATTATACAATTTTCTGTTGAATGCTAAAAACTCTCAAAATATTTAACATCATGTTTGAAGATTCACTAAGGCAGCAACCATTTGATTTTCTGGGGGGGGGGGGGGGGGGGGGCTATGGTTTTTTTTTGGAAAAAAAAGTTTGTTTCCAGTTTTTGGAGAAAAAAATAATTTGTTTTTGATTCTGAGAAAAAAAAATTGTTTGTTTCACCCTCAGCTGCCACTATATGTAATGCTAAAATTGAAAGAAAAAAATTGTTTTCGACTTGTCGCGAAAAAAATAGATTGTTTTCGCCGCAGGCGAAAAAAATAATTTGTCCAGAAAAAAAAACCATAGCCCCCCCCCCAGAAAATCAAATGGTTGCTGCCTAATTTTTAACTTTATGATATCTGTTTCACGTGACTCTTTAATTGATTCTAAGCAAAACAATAGGAATATTAAGTCATTCAAACTGTTTTTAAATGTACAATTTATTCACTTTTACAGGAAATGACAACATACATGTTTTGACCAAAAGTGGGAGGTATGAGTTACGGATAGATTTAAGTGACTGGACAGGGAACAAATGGTACGCCATCTACAAGACGTTCTCGGTAGGAAATGAAAATACAAAGTATAAACTTAATGTCGGAGGGTACAGTGGAAATGCAAGTAAGTTTATTTATATTTAACAAAAAATGAAAGATCTTAATATCCCACTAAATGTAATTGCTTTGTTGATTTAGCCTTGAGCAATTAGTCTCATTTTTTTTTAGAGCACACGATATCAAAACTATAGCATTCTTAAGCGTAAAAGAAAACATAATCAACTTTGATTAAGAATTGAAATTATGATTTTCTTTTCATGACTCATTCACCCTTTACATATACATACACAGTTCTACCGGCGATTTAAGCGTTATTAAGAGTTATAACGAACTACTGTCGATTTCATACGAATTATTACGATGGTTTTTCTACAGGCATTTTATGAGCTTATGCGGATTAGTGAAATTCAAAACAGTGTAGCTGTGGCCATTGATTGGCACATTAAAATCATTCATTGACTGGGACAATTTAGGTAAACGTTTGTATGTAACGACCAATGCTCACTATGTACTTTTTAAAGACACTTAAGCTATGGGGTCACCAAAGGTTCTCAACACCTAAATAAAGTAATTCGAAAAATTAATCAGAAATAACACGATATTTTGATTTATATCAATTATATAAATCAAAACACAAAGGTTATTCCTGATTAATTTTTCGAATTATTTTATAATTAAAGGCGTTAAGAAACCTTTGTTGACCCCACAGTTTAAATGTCTATCGTAGGTACGTCATGAACAGTGGTTGTTACAGACAAACGTTCACGTAAATTGTCCCAGTCAATGGATGATTTTGATGGGTCAATCAATGGCCACAGCTACACTGTTTTGAATTTCATACTATTACGAGTACGTTAAAGCAAGGACGTATATTAGTATGTTAGTTATACGTCCTTGGTTAAAGATTGCTACTATTAATCGAAGCAATAAAGTGACCGATGTCGAGGGTTTGAAAGGATGTTCAAGGTCTTATAATTTAAAGCAGGATTAAATGCAGTTTCAAAGAACAAAGAAATACACAGGATTGTTTAATTAGACTTATTTGAAACATAAAATAGCATTTCAAGTAGATACTGTATTTTATGATTATTGTCATTGTATTTATAATAATCACAGATGATGGTATGGCGTTTCATAACGGAATGAAGTTTTCAACCAAGGATCAAGATAATGATAAGAAATCAAGAGACTGTGCAAAGTTAGCTAAAGGAGGATGGTGGTATGCAGACTGTCATCAGGTTAACTTGAATGGGATATACAAGGCAGGACTAACTTGACAAGTAAATGGGATGTTGTCAGTTGGACTAAGTTAAAGAAAGAGACCTATTCTATGAAGTTTGCCCGTATGATGATCAGAAGGTTTTGAAATCCCCTTTGAGTGCTGCAAAGTGTATGGGAACTACAATGTAGTTCAGACATTTAGATACTAGTATCGTGATTTTGTTGTAAAATTGTTTCAGAAATTTCAAAACTGACCTAGTTATGTAACAAATTACTTTCCAAAATTAAAATATAAAAACAATCTTAGAGTTGTGATATAACTATGCTCAGAGAATTTAATTGAACATCTTACATGGAGTTATAATGTAAATATATTTTAAAAACACATCTAAGAACATAAAGTACATTTGCAACTAAGACAGCGTTCCACCAGAAACCAAATGCATAAAAACTAGAAACTATAGGTCACTGTACGGCCTTCAACAACGAAAAGAATCCATACTACATATCAAGCTGTTAAAGCTTTGACATGACAAGAGGGAAATATTTAAAACGAAAAAAATCTAACAGCTTGATTTATGTACAAACAAGAATGTGTCCCAAGCACACTATCATTTTCTATGTTCAGTGGACCGTGAAATGGGGTAAAAACTCTAATTTGACATTTAAATTATTAAGATAAAACCATAGGAAACATGTGCACTAAGTTTCAAGTTGATTGTACTTCAACTTCATCGAAAACTACCCTGACCAAAAACTATCGTAGTTGGTCATAAAAATAAACGGATTATTTTTCTAAAATACCTGAAAATATTTTGGAAAATTCGATTAAAATTAGAGCAATGTTAAAGGACATTGAAAGATTGAAATTTAGAAAAATCGATCTTGGTTCTTTTGATGACTTTCCAAGACGTATTTGAATTATGTGCCAATGTTTCACTTTAAACTGCAAATAAAAAAAACATATATGAAGTATATATCATCATAAACCCCTCTCTCGTCTGGTAGTCCGCACGTATTGCATCATTGTTTTTATATCCTTTTTAACTGTTTCGGTTCTTTTACATTCTTGATTTCAAATATTCGACTTTAACTTAATTTTAGTCAGAGTGATATGTAACAAACTGAACAAAAAAAAAAAAAACACGTCGGAATTATAAAGATATCAAAATAATTTTTTGATTGCCAATAAGACAACTATCCAGCAAAGTTCAAATAAAGGAGATATAAGCAGGAATATAGGGAACAATGCGGCCTTCGACAATGAGAAACACCTCTACTATATAGTTCGCTATAAAAGTTATTATGAAAATCGTTTCCTTTTTAATTAAACTCGAAACTTTTATCATATTTATAATGCATGCTTTTAAATTTCGATATAAATAACATATTTGTCAATCTTATATTCAACAAAAAATCCTTTAATAAAATGATAAAATGGAGAGTGGTTATGGGAGCCGTATTATATTTTGACTGTTTCTATTTTCCGTTAACGTTCAATCCAATGAAGTTTGCAAACCATATAAAAAATGACAAAATAGTGAAAAACCCATGCTTAATACCTCTACTGCGAGGTACAGAAAAACTGAAATAAATATCAACGGTTTGAATAATCAGAATAACCATAAAAATAAGAAGAAAGTAAATACTATAGTTCAAACTATTTGATATATATGAAGGTTGGCACTATGGAAGAGTTGTTGAAGGCTTTTTCTTGAACACTGATCACCAAAACACATACAAAACGAATAAAAAACAAAAGGTTGAACCCAAATGTTTTTTTACATTCTGCATCTGTTTTCGTATAATTGATGTTTGTAACAGTGCTTGAGTCTTAAATATACTGTACAGAACAGTAACTTGCCTAGTCAGTTTAGCTGATACCACACGTTTCACTTTCATTTTGTTTAGATTACGATTAAAAGTTTACCTTATAACACTTTACTGTATATTCCAAATATTAGATATTGCATTTGGTATACATCTAAAGCTTTTGGTGTTTTTCGTATCCGCAAAATATTCTTCTTAAAACTTGTCTTGTGTAATGACATCGATTTATCCCGTAATAAGTTAGCTTTCTTAACGTATGGCATCGAGCGTACTAGCAGACATTGTACTTCTAACCACTTCAGTTGCAATCTCTTTGATGTATACTCTGCTTCACATTATTAGTGCTTCACGAAAACGTTTTGGAAGAATATATTAATAGCCTTGTCCATCCATTCTTTCTTCAAAGTGTCATAAAAAAAGGTTCCCTGATGATAGCTTGAGTATTCACTATTTTGATTTGAACGAAGGAAATGAAAAAGTAAAATAACAAAAATACCGAGCTTCGGGGACAGTCCTTAAAAAAGAACACCCATGATTTATGGGTCAACATGCCAAAGGTCAAGGTCAATGCTTCATAACTAAGACAAATTTGGTAAAATAGTTTTAAGATGGCATCTTGAGTTTTTTTGCTTTAATGGAATGGAACTTATACAGATAGATCATATATAAAGAGAGATGAATCTGTTTGATTATGGGGTCGGATGCCACTGTTAGTTTAAAGAACACACACAAAAGATAATGAAACAATGGTTTCTTGGTTGTAACTTGACGTTCCATTGCTTGATTGGAATGTAACGTATATACATGTCGATAGACGATAAAGGTCAGTAAGAATATTACGAAAACCCCAAAGGAAATGGATCTTAAACCTGGATTTTACGGCTAGATAAAAGCAGTGCAAATTTTCACATTTCTATACTCAAGTCAGATTTTAGATGTTTTCAAAATATTTTTTTTGTCTGAACGGTTATCAGATTTTTTTTTCGAAAGTTCGATAGAACACTAAAAAAATCACTATTTTATGAAAGGGCAGACTAGAATATGTCAGAGAATGAAGACGAGATAACATAGAGAACACTAACAAAACTAAGATTGCTTAGATTTTTCATTTCAAAATTCAAAAGTAAATAAATATTTCGGGGGAGGAAGAGAAAAATGTGTCCTACTTTTCTATATTTAAATATTTTTATAAATAAAAATCAAATGTGCCTTAATTATAATTGAAAATGAGTAAATGGGAAAAAATACCCAACTAAAAAACACTTTTATTTAAATATTGGTAATATCACTAAGCTTTAAAGTTTTGTGTGTCAAACACACCATTTCTGAAGTAATGACTCCTTCTAAGATATTTCACTTCATCCATTTTTTTTCTGCATTTTGTTATATTGTGAATTCTTAGTATTATTATATTAAAATGTTACCAAATGATTTTTCAAAAGTGAATCTAAGAAAAACAGTATTCATCAACAAACATGACCACTGTCTGTTTGATATTCGAGTTTTTAGTTACGGCCGATTCCATTAAGTATGTAGGCAAAGGTAATATCTTTGGTTAAATTGCTTGTTAGCTTAACCGTGAAATCATTGTAAGGTAAGGTATACTACCCTCCTTTCGAAGTAGCCTGTTCTTACAGACAGAAAGATGTGTCATTTGTCGGACTAGTCTACTCTTAAAGTAGGGAAGTGTACATAACCTAACACTGACTTTTCTTTTCAGCAAGCAAGATAACCATTGATATTCCCTTTGTCTACGTACACACTCATTGAAGTCGGCTTTAATATTGCAAAAGTTCAAGCAATTAGGGCTAAACTTACCGAGTAAAAAAATCAAAATGTCTATCTACCTTGCACATTTCAGAAAATTCAGATGAGATAACGAAACTGGGTCCAGCAACATTTATAAGCAATTTAAGATTTTGACCCTCACAGTTTCCATTCACCACAAATATTTTCGTTACAACGAATCATTTTAAATACAAAAATACCAGTTACAGCCTTTTGTTTATCTATTAATATATGTATACGGATAAAGTTATGAAAGGCAACAGGGTCACCAGGGTGAGGAGTCTATGTCATCTGAAATAAATGCTAAGCATAGATCTAGAAAGCGACAGATAATCATGACATTAAAAAAACTCTCTTCTTTTCGACTTTTTTCGAACAAATTGACACCTAAAATGAATTATATAGTATTGTGGAATTTTTAACTTGTGTTCAATTCATTGGTTACACCTTTTACTAGAATAACAATCCTGTCAAGTATGAGCTGGATTAAATACTTCGGAAAAGAAGATTGAAATGTGAAAGTTTCCGTGCGTAGGTGCAACAGCATACGAACAGCTAACATGCCTCGTAAGGGTGAAAGCTAAAAGTTCCACGAAAATTTGATTTAAAACCTTTATTCGTTCTAACAAAGTTATTGAGAATTTGTTGAGGATTTAACCATCTACGACAACAAGATTTTTTTTAAGAATTTACAGCTCTTCTATAAATATATGCAAAGCAAATCATCGATTAAATTGCTTGCTATGATTGTTTGGATGTTTGTAAACGACAGGTAAGTAGTCTGTTTACTATATACTAGAATTTGTTTGGACAATAATTACATTAAATGTATGTTTCACTATAAAACGTTATTCTGATTGGCTAACTGTACATCACGTGTTATTCCTTAAGCAGTTGTATCACACAATAAAACTTTTCATTCATGATGACACGAGGTCCCACAATAAAGTGCACAGGTAAATGAAATGAAAACTTGATAAAAGGCGTGTTTTCATGATCCTATAGGTAAAAATGTAATTATAAGTATTGAATGCTTTTTTTTGTAACTTTATAGGGTTGTAAAAGCGTTGACCGTGCGCACATTTTTAGTATGAAGCGCTTCCGCGCTTCATACAAAATGTACTTCGGTCAACGCTTTTACACCCCAATAAATTTACAAAAAAGAGCATTCAATTCTTAAATAAACATTAAATTCAATTCCTGTCAGTTGTATTTGTCCAATCAAATCCCAGTATGTATTGAAACTCCGCCTATCTATTGCTTGAAAAAATCCAAGCAAACATAGCAAGCAAGTCAATCAAGTTTGTTTTGCATGCTTTTATAGAAGAGCTGTACTATATAATGCAAAGAAGAGTTTAAGTCTTTCGCAAAAAAATACTATCAATTTCTTTTTGTCATATGTAAACTTTCGTACCATTTCCTTCCATTCATGATCATTAAATTGAACTGTAAAATATTTCTTGGTACCTTCTTAATTCCTTTATAGTATGAAATTCAAAACAGTGTAGCTGTGGCCATTGATTGACCCATCAAAATCATCCATTGACTGGGACAATTTACGTGAACGTTTGTCTGTAACAACCACTGTTCATGACGTACCTACGATAGACATTTAAACTGTGGGGTCAACAAAGGTTTCTTAACGCCTTTAATTATAAAATAATTCGAAAAATTAATCAGGAATAACCTTTGTGTTTTGATTTATATAATTGATATAAATCAAAATATCGTGTTATTTCTGATTAATTTTTCGAATTACTTTATTTAGGTGTTGAGAACCTTTGGTGACCCCATAGTTTAAGTGTCTTTAAAAAGTACATAGTGAGCATTGGTCGTTACATACAAACGTTCACCTAAATTGTCCCAGTCAATGAATGATTTTAATGTGTCAATCAATGGCCACAGCTACACTGTTTTGAATTTCATACTAAGTCGTATGTAAACATAATTATGACAATAACTGTTGTGAGCACAAGATTCACTGCACACTTTTAAAGTTCTGCTTCATCAAACATTAAAATGTGAACTTAAGTTTTGAGACTTTTTTAATCGACACGATTGGGATTTTAGTATAAGAACATGGTTTACCTATTGAAAATGCGGCTTTGAACTAGCTTTCAGTACCTGCGAGCATTGATTTCTTTGTTCAATAATGTGTGTCTTTGTGTTATTATTTTATGTGATAAATTGTTGTGTTGGTACACCACTGTAACAATGAAGGCGGAAATGAGGAGGGTTGGTTGGGTGGAATTGGGGAGGGGTATGCGGAGCGCTAACAAACATGTCTATGCGGCATGGGCTTTGATCATTGTTGAAGCATCAATGTAAGGGGCAATTTATATCTTAATAAAAATGTTCTTAGTATGAAATTCAAAACAGTGTAGCTGTGGCCATTGATTGACACATTAAAATCATTCATTGACTGGGACAATTTAGGTGAACGTTTGTATGTAACGACCAATGCTCACTATGTACTTTTTATAGACACTTAAACTATGGGGTCACCAAAGGTTCTCAACACCTAAATAAAGTAATTCGAAAAATTAATCAGAAATAACACGATATTTTGATTTATATCAATTATATAAACCAAAACACAAAGGTTATTCCTGATTAATTTTTCGAATTATTTTATAATTAAAGGCGTTAAGAAACCTTTGTTGACCCCACAGTTTAAATGTCTATCGTAGGTACGCCATGAACAGTGGTTGTTACAGACAAACGTTCACGTAAATTGTCCCAGTCAATGGATGATTTTGATGGGTCAATCAATGGCCACAGCTACACTGTTTTGAATTTCATACTATTTAAGATACTATATATAATGTTATATCATCAGAAATTGGACAAAAGATGTTGCCCTTTCATGTAATTATGTAATACAAGTTACGATCATTTGAAAACACATATTAAACAGCCAAATGGATGCACAAGAGCTAAAATATGAGTCATAGATCCTATTGACAACCATTATCTGTTTAATTTTATTGATTTTGTAACATTTGTTTCAAATATGACCAACTTCTTATCCAAAATCACCAGCACCGTATCAGGACCCACCAGCACAATGACAGGACCCACCAGCACAGTATCAGGACATGAATAAATTGAGAAAATGCTAAATTTTAATAAATTGCAATGGTTTTTTTTCACAAAATAGTTTTGTCGTGTGGATTGCGGTATAGAAAGCGGACTCTATGAGCATTTTTGTTTTATTTTTTCAGTTCGAGATTTTCAGAAAATGAGCATTTTTGTGTTACGCTTACTGAAACAGTTTAGAAGGTCAACTTTTTTATGGTTTACATATGAACCCATAAGAAACAAAGTTGAAAAATCTCAACTGTTTTCTTCCATTTTTTATGGGTGAAAACGTAAAAAATCTTCATTTCCGTCTTTGTTTACATTTTTCATTGATCACCAGCACCCGTCAGGACCGAATCACCAGCACAGAACGTTATCTCGCAGGACAACCATACCCACCGTGCTTCATGTGTATATTCAAAACGTATGTACGATATCTTAACATCTGTAGAGTACTGTTTCTTCCTGTTTCAACAAATTAGCATAGATTTTCTTTAAATCTTATATGAAGACTTTACACGTTGTTAACCATTCGTTTAATGTGTTTGAGCTTTTTATTTTGCCATTTGATTAGAGATTTTCCGTTTTGAAATTTCCTTAGAGATCGGTCCTTTTGTTATTTTTCTTTTCACTGTACAATATATAATTCTAATGTTTAAAATCTTAGATTTCTTTTTTTTCAATATAATTATGACAAAGGCAATGCATTTTGAATGAAATCGTTGCCAATAAGACAGCAATAAAAAAGAAACCATAGGTTAACGATTTGAAAAAGCAAATTTTTTACACATACGGCATTCGACAATCGGCATATGATAAAACATGAAGACTTATGGCCAGAGTTTTACCAAAATGCCAAAAAAAAGCAAAAATAAATAAAATAAAAAATCCCAACCAACCAAAAACAATTCTTCTGGCTTGGGAAAGGTACCAGGCATATAATTTGACACACCAGACGTGTGTTTTGTCTACATATGACTCATCAGATACGCTCAGATTATAAAATCATTCTTTGTATCCTATTAAAAAAACATTCAGCTGATTATCGGTTCTATAAGTAACTTTCCGTATCTGAAAATGGAAACAGTGATTTTTTCTTTTTCTGTCTTGCATCTTTCGTAGCCTAAGGTTGTAAGCACTTAAAATTAATTGCAGTGTTTCACTGCTGAAACACCCAAAAGCGCTAAAGGTATTGCACAGGTTTTTTTCCTAGTTTTAAAGAACATATGTTGCCATTGTTTGAAGAATTCAGAATACGCTCTTGTAAACTATCACCAACCTTTGCATTTTGGGATATATTTCTTCGTACAGTTGAGATATTGTTACAGAACATTAGGGCTTAACAGACTGGGTAGTGGCTTTTACATTTGTAAATGGTAGCTGCAATGTTGCGATGCTCTTTCATTACCAATCGGACGTACTATGCTAGGTGGACACCAGCCGGTAAAATCTGTCTTCATGTCAGGTGAGTTTTTAATAAGACATAAATATGGAGCCTTAAATAGTATCTGGAGTAATATGGCTACAGAGAAAACTATTATTAAGGATTCTCAAATTTTATTGCAGTGTTTCACCGTAGTCACAGTTGATTGGCACGATTTATTGGTGTCTTAACATATTAGCAATATGTTATCACGGACTTAAATCTTTAGATACCGGAATCGTCGTCTGATATGTAATTCCTATCTCAGATTGTAACATTTCTATGCAATAGGGAAGGCAAGAACTAAACAAACGATTGTTTTTGAATCTTTTCTGAATGTTAGAACTAAACAAATGATGTTTTGAATCTTTTCTGAATGCAAGAACTAATCAAATGATTTTTTTGGAATCTTTACTAAATGTAAGAACGAAACAAATGATTGTAACATGACTATGCAATAGAGAAGGCAAGAACTAAACAAATGATTTTTTTTGGAATCTTTACTGAATGCAAGAACAAAAAAAAATGATTTTTCATAATAATAATGACTCAAAGCTAAACATTGTGAAGGAAACACACGAACACAATAAATCAAAGAATACATTACTGAGGAAGTACAAGAACGAACGTAATCGAATTTCAGCATCTTGAGATATGGAACACAGGAAATAACCTAATAGTTACCAAAGGTACCAGGCATATAATTGGATACGCCAGATGCGCGCATCGTCTACATAAGAGTCCTCAGTGACGCTCAGATCAAAATAGTTTGTAAGTAAAAACAAGCACAAAGTTAAATAGCATTTAGAACCCAACATTCCAAAAATTGTGCCAAATACGGCTTAGGTAATCTATGCCTGGGATAAGAAAATCCTAAGTATTTCGAATAATTCATACTTTTGCAAACAGTAAATTTATGAAAATGAATAACATCCTTGTTCAGAATCAAGAGCTGGAAATCATGAAAATGATACAAATCAACGTTTTCAACCGGAAGGGAAACACACGAACAAAACACATCATAATAAAGTTTCAGTACAAAATAACAAAATCAGAAAATCATTCTTTACAATTCTAAGGTAACACATATAAGAAACAAGTCAATTTTCAAAATCCTGATTAATACAAGAACAAAACAAATTTTAAAATTGAGAATGAAAATAGGGAATGCATAGGGAATGGGGATTGAATAGTTTACATAGTAAAAATGTAACCGTTTGTGTTGTTTCTACATTCGGATCGATACCTCTGCTAAAGCACTGTTAGTCTCCAAAGTTATATTAACCCATTTACCAGTTATTTAGCACTGGAATACAGATATTGGTTCAATAAGATTTGCAGGTATGAAATGTTTGGAAACTTTTTAAAATTAAGGATTATATCTCCCTCATTCAAAGCTCTTATTCCTGGCCTTGGTTTAGCTTCGCTTTATGTTCATTTTGGTTTGGTAAGTTATTTGAACAAGATTTGGATTTGCCATGATTTAATCGTGTGAATAGAACTATGTTCGGATTTAGTTTTAAAGATAGTCGAAAGATATCAAAGCAACATTCAAGATTATAAGGCGAAATTAAACTGACATGGCTAAAAAAAAACAAAAAAAAACAACAAACAAACAAACAAACTGTAATTCAGTGGTTGTCGTTTGTTTATGTGTTACATATTTGTTTTTCTTTTTTTTTTATATAAGTAAGGCCGTTAATTTTCTCGTTGGAATTTTTTACATTGTCATTTCGGGGCTTTTTATAGCTGACTATGAGGTATGGGCTTTGCTCATTGTTGAAGGCCGTACGGTGACCTATAGTTGTTAATTTCCGTGTAATTTTTGTCTCTTGTGGAGAGTTGTTTCATTGGCAATCATACCAAATCTTCTTTTTTGTATATAAACAACAGTAAACAAAACACAAAACACAAAAAACTAATAAAGACTGAACAACGCATGAACCTAATCGAAATCGGGGTTGATCGCAGGTGTTTCGGAAGAGTATCATATCCTGCTTCACGTACTATATGAAACCAGAAGTGAAATTTTGTAAAGAGGAAAACTAAATGACACCGGAAGTGACTTTTATTTAACAGGAGATTGCTTATTATCTCTTTTATTTCATGAAAATGATTAAACAAAAAATGTATTTTGAATAAGTGTTTTTAAAATCTGTCATTTGACACCAAAGCTTCTACTTTTCATTTCAATTTTATATTTAATGCATCTGATACGGATGGAAAGATATCATTTATTCTCTGAACAAATGTTTTTTTCTCTACTTATATTTAATGTATTTCCCTCAGTTTTAATTTGTAACTCGGATTTGTTTCTCAATCGATTTATGAATTTCGTACAGCGGTATACTACTGTTGCCTGTATTTGCTGTGCATGGTAATTTTCATAATTTGTCCCAGGTTAAAGTTATACTCTTGACATTGTTTTACGTACTGTATTTATATTGTCTAAACGAGTTTATTTATTCGTTCATTCCATGTTTATTTGTTGTTGACCATTCTTTTTGATCGAGTAAATCAATTTCAATTGACATGTTTTAAATTGATTTACACTACTCATTTTGGGGCCATTGATAGCTTGCTGTTCGGTGTTTGCCACGGCTCCGTGTTGAAGGCCATACCTTGACCTCTATTTCTTAACTTTTTACAAGTTATGGCTTTGATGCAGAGTTATCTCATTGGCATCCATATCACAACTTCTTTTATCTACTTTATTATATTTGTTCCATATCCATCATATCGTTTACTGTCTGATAACTAAGGCATGTTATTGTAATTTTTCTTCATTTAAATTAGAGACTTTTTAGTTTTCTAAATCTCAATGTAAAATTGGTATAGTTTTAATGAACACAACTATTGGAAGTTCAGGTTGACATTTGAAGAAGACATGACGTCAAAAAACATCCTCAATAAAAAAATAAGGTAATTAGGTCTTTCCACTTATCTGTGGAAAGACCTATTGTATTTCTTCTGATTATTATTTTTTTTCCCGCCACATTCTGAAAATTTTTGTTTCGCAATTTGTCGCTTAGATATTTTCAAAATTGTATCGTATAGTTTATACGCTTATAAATTTCACCCTGCTAAGATGAACAAGTTTCTTTGTAAGAGTTATCTCCCCAAACACTGTTTTTCTTGTATCCACTACTCCTTTGCAACCGTAAAAGATTAATACAAATTTATTTTATAAAATTGCTCGTTATATTCTTCGCATGATTTGTCCTATTTTAACTGAAGCGATATACACACTCCATATGAGAGTTATTTCCCCTTATGCATTTGATATTTGTAATATGAATTTCTAACTGGTAAACTATAAGTGATAGAGACCTAGTGTCTTTTGATTTAAGGTCCTTGGTTAAAAAAAAATGAAAAAATGAAAATAAGGTCAAGGTCAAAGGTCAAGGTCATATTATAAATTGGATTTTAGTGAACAATAAATGGAAGTTTTTGCCCATCTTATATTTAGAGTTATGCTTAAAGTAATTTAACTCATTAACCATACATATTAAAGACCTCGCGTCTTTTGATTTAAGGTCCTTGGTTTGTGTCCTTAAAATTGAGGTCAAGGTCATTGGTAAATAGGACGTTGTAGATTTTGACCTTTGCTTTAAATTCATATTTACACATCATATATCCATAGGAACTGCCATTTTAGACTGATTTTTAATATTTTAATATCAAAATAGATCTTTACTGGAGAAAAGACCTTCAATTGTTTTTAATTTTTACAGTTTTGTGAATAAGAAATTAGAAAACTTTCCCAGATTGAAGAAATAGTAACTGACTGTAGCTTACTAGAAACAAATAGAATTTTTATATTTCAATTCTATATTAAGATTGCATTTCGAATATTAGGACTTTTTGGATATGCCTCTATAAAATCAGAAGTATTATACCGCTGTTCAAAACTTAGAAATCGATAGAGAGAAAAAAAATCTTGGTTACAAAGTAAGACAAAGGGAAACACATCACCTATAAGGGTAAAACAAAGGAACAACAGCACGACTGATTTGCATCAAAGACAAACGTCTGCATACAAGGAAACGAACGATTTGCTAACACCTGACATATTCCTGACTCCGTACGTAACATTAAAAAAACTTGTTTTAGGGCTAGGCTATATGGCAGTGTTAAAGGAAATTGACAATAAGTGACAGAAATACAGTACAAATAAGCGCAAGAATACTCAGCACCTAGAAACGCATACATACGTAATACGTGTACCTTTTTATGTGGTTGGTGATGATCGTTTCCTTTTGTTGTCCTATTTATAAATGTACTTATTTTCATATGCTCAAATCTATTGTTGAGGACGGTACAATAACCTTAAGAACCCCTTCAGTATTTCTTTGATTCAAGTTGAAAGGAGAGTATTGCTTTATGTATGCTACCTCTACCTTTGCTAGATCAAATATAAAATCACTGTAGACACGAAACATATAAAGAAATATTGTGATATATTTTATTTAAAAAAATAACTGTTAGCATATAGGAGTCAGATTCAAACTGTCCTACAATTATTTCTGAGCTTAAATATTCTGCAAATGCTCAAAGTAATTTAACTGATTCTGAATTCGACATTTCAGATATTTGGCAACTTAAATCTTTTAAAGCCGTCTAATCATCATACGGGCAACTTCATAGAATAGGTGCTACCCTTTATCCCACTCCAACTTACAACATTCCAGTAATGTGATTTTCCTTTCTTGTATATGCCATTCAGATTTGATTGATGACAGTTACGGTACCACCATCCTCCTTTAGCTTGCTCTGCACAGTTGATGGACGACTTATCATTGTCGCGATCTTTCGTTGTAAACTTAATTCCGTTATGATACGTCAACTTTATTTACTTAATCTATCTTGTTAGTTTATTTGTAATTTCATAAAGATTTGTTTTAAATAAAAGTTTGAATAAGCCTACCATTTTATTTCTGATTGAAATCCCCTTTATATATTTAAGGAATAATTCATGTAAAGTGCCTTGACATAGATTACGTTAGCCATATTTGGCAAAACTGGTACCTTTGATAACTATTGGGCCGTTATATTTGAATTTTATCCTGACTGTTAGCGAGGGATAGAATTAACGATTATCGCTGCCTACTCGACCATGTGTAAATTAACAACAAAATCCTACAAAATGGCATTTGATGCCGGACATTTTTTGAAAAAGCCAGACATGGAAAGGTTTGATAATTTAAAGAAAAAGGAATTAGTGTTGCTTGCTAAACATCTGAAATTATAGCTTGAATTAGAACATGAACTTTAATTAAAAGAATGGAAATGACGGAAAGGTTGGAGATGGAGAAAAGAAAAGAAAAAGAAGACGAATTTAAATTAAAACAAGATGAATTAAATTAAAAAAGATGAACTTAAATTAAAACAAACAGAACTTGAATTGAGGAAAAGACTAGAGGTTAATTTCAGACAATATGCTAAATGTAAAATATAATACTGAATTACTCTAAACGAGTAGAATAAAAAAAATAATGATGAACACTGTATCTTCCTTCACTTAACTGGATATCAAATTTATAAAAAAAAATGTGTGCCTACAATGCAACCAACGTTATATTACAGCGTCTGCCAAATGCTCCACGAAACCTTCTTCCAATTTATTAAGATCTATCTTACCAGGAATCAGACAGAATTTCAAGGTTACTGTGACACTACCTATTATAGGGGTTGTGTGAATCAGATGCAGATACTAAAATAAATAAAAGATCTGATAGATATATTTGATCGAAGTATGATAGCGTTAACTCCATTTATAAAAGTTAAATACACATCATATATATCACATTATAGGTTATCTGGCACAGTTTTATAACTGTAATCTGAATGTTTATCTTCAACTTTGTTCAGTTGTAAACATGTTCTTATTCACTACAGAGTAGGTAGCAATTTTTGAAAGGAAAATGTAAATGGCTGTTTTCTCATGGTTCTTGCAGCCTTGTTGATTTGATAAAGAATGAGGTATGTATTTATGTTTTGTTTATAGGTTTTACTTCACAATGTCAGTTCGACCGTGTAAACCTTAAACTAAAGTATGTGAAAAAGGAGTCTGCAAAATACAGCTTTCTATATATTACCTGACCAAATAAGACACGGAAGATATTGCCATGACATGGCGTCTATCAACTTTGTTGTCATCGACTATCGAAAACGTTTACAAAGATCTCCTCCTCTAAATACCAATTTCCATAAAATTTCAGAAAGATTGATCCTTAAGGTTTTTAGAATTAAATTTATGTTTTTGTTCCCGCCAACCAACCAGCATAAACACCATGTCTTCAAATCAACAGTTAGAAGACTAAAGATAAGTCGCATTAATTGTCTTAATATCTTGAAAACAACAGTAAATAGTTAATAACTGACAGTGGCTAAATTGCTAAGATATGCATTGGTTTAGTAAGAAAAAAGTATAGGAAGTAGAGGATTTCGGAAACGACAATCAACTTTCTAATAGCAGTGTTGTGAACCGACTTTCGTTTGTGATTAAAAGTTGGTTTTATGCTTGATCAACTGGTCATGTTGAATGTATGTTGTCTTATTGTGGTTGTTGGTTTGCTGTTCTCTTAGGTTTGACTCACTATGTTCACGGATTGTTAAGTAAGCGTTTTACTTTTGCAATGTGGTTAGTTTGTTCAGTTGACTCGCTGTTAATTTGTTAGCAGTTAATGTGTTCTCTTTTGGTAGGTTTGTTGGTTGGTTGACTCTGCAGTCTGTTACAATAGTACTGATTTTTGCCTGTTAAGTTAGTTGTGACTTTGCTTGTTGGCGTTTGTTGAAATAACATTTGACGTTCCCATTTTGTATGTCTGTTTCGTTGGTGATTGACTGCGTGAGCTGTTAAAATAATGCTGTCTTTGTCTGTTAAAGTTTTTGTTTAGTTGGTGGTGACTATGTATGTTGATGTTTGTCAATTGGTGGTTGAAAATGCCAGTGAAAGGTTTGTTGATGGTTTACGCGGACATACATGTGGCCATTTAAGCTTTGAAATAACTGCAGTTTTTCCTGCTGGTAAATAAGTTATAAAAAGAAAAAGGGTACTTTTTTGTAATTTTTACATCTAAAGTGATTTAAGATCAACTAGTTTATGCAAGCTACTTACATAGCATTAATACGTTTAAAACTCGATAAGGTTATGATTTATTATGCATCTATAGTTTATTTAAATTTCGCTATAGATGGCAGACCACCATTTACAAGTCTTGATCTGTTGAACCAAATTATGAAATTTGCACGACTTCCTAATATTTTACCTTAGGTTTCACTTCACAGAAACCAGGTATATCCTGAATTGTACAGATATCAGCTTTCTTCATGTCAATTTTCATCATACCTTTAAAGTCTTCTAAAAAACTGACCTTCGAACAGCAGTACTCCAAAAATAACCCCTGGTTTTCTGGAAATCATTAATTAGTATACTATGGAGCGCATGAATCCCGAATTTTATAATGCAAACTCAAATTCAAGTGAATTGTGGCTCAAAATGGTCTAAATATATTTCTCTTTCACCAAAATTTCCATTTCTGCACATTTTTGGATAGTTTAAGTAAACAATGACATCAAACACACTATTTTGTGTCAGAGTAGGGCTACATACACTCTTAATCTGAGGAAGTTATTGGTGGTCTGACACCTATATTTTAGGTCCTCAACATTATCGAATGATTCGATTCTTATACTACATTTTATGAATATCAAATTCAAATGAATAAACAGTTTCAAGTTTTGGAAAACCGTCACAAACCAAAACACATATAAAAATTTCCCTTATTTCAAATAAAAAACACTTCAATTTGAAGAATTATCTTTACCGTGTTTACACCTAAAAATGTACTTTTAGTACTAACACATGTTCACACTTTTATGAATGGCAGGAACTGGATAAAATATTAAATGCATTTTATGTTTAAAGAAAAATTTAAAACCTACCTTCAATTTTGTCCGTTCCCAATGAAGATGGCAAAATAAATAAAAACCTGAATTTCATTTGATACGTTTACTCATTTACACAATTAGAACCAAACGCTGTTATAAAATTGAGAATGGAAATGGGGAATGTGTCAAAGAGACAACAACCCGACCATAGAAAAAACAACAGCAGAAGGTCACCAACAGGTCTTCAATGTAGCGAGAAATTCCCGCACCCGGAGGCGTCCTTCAGCTGGCCCCTAAACAAATATATACTAGTTCAGTGATAATGAACGCCATACTAATTTCCAAATTGTACACAAGAAACTAAAATTAAAATAATACAAGACTAACAAAGGCCAGAGGCTCTTGACTTGGGACAGGCGCAAAAATGCGGCGGGGTTAAACATGTTTATGAGATCTCAACCCTCCCCCTATACCTCTAGCCAATGTAGAAAAGTAAACGCATAAAAATACGCACATTTAAAATTCAGTTCAAGAGAAGTCAGAAAATGTAACCAAAGAAAATAAACAAAATGACAATAATACATAAATAACAACAGACTACTAGCAGTTAACTGACATTCCAGCTCCAGACTTCAATTAAACTGATTAAAAGATTATGATTTCATCATATGAATATCAGGCACAATCCTTCCCGTTAGGGGTTGAGTATCATACCATCATAATACATATCTACCGTCCTTTTATTGTCAATGTCGACCAGTATATTCTCTACAATTATTACATGGAGGGATGTCTCAAACGTTTTTCCAATCTGAAGTCTTTTTTTCAGATGCATTCTTTGCTAATGAAAAATAAATTGTTAAATCTGAAAATCGAAATTAATTTTAATCGGATTTTTTTTACTGTTATGAAAACATATTTTTAAAAATACCTATTATGTTTTTTACAGTTTATCATGGGATAAAAAGCAGCATTTGAGATGATTTTTAATATAAGGGCCAGTTAGTAAGGTGGTTATTCTGAACTGCAGCTAAACTGGAAGGAGAAGACTGCAAGGACAGCATATATGCACTGGACAGTAAAATAATAATGAAAAAAATATAATGCGAACATGTAGACATTTAGAATACTAGTACTAGACTGTCAGATAGACAATTCTAAACAACATTTTATACTTGAACAACCAAAAGTAAGAAAGACTCTTAATTCTTACATAAGAGATTGCTTTCATAACCAACAATCCATGGAAATAATCTTTAGCGTATCCGTTTTTAAAAGAATGCACAGTAAAGATTTGAATAGCCATGCAGACAATCAGGCAAGATTATAGGAACCAGTATATGCTAAAATTAAATTCGACTAAAAAATATCTTTGCTCATCCGTAATTGGTGCCTGAACTACAACACCGGGAAAACAATAATCAATTGAAAAAGAACATCCAGATTTAGAAAATAGATAAACAAAATGTCAACTGCCTATATATCACATGTTTCTGAGGAAGAAGAGAACTATTTGCGAATACATTTGTTGATGACTGGAATTTCTTCAAGGGCTGTACGAGTTTTATTTGATAAAGAATTTCATCCTTCTTGCTTACAGGCTACAATAAAAAAGGAATATGGAAAACTGCATGCTTTGAAAACAAAACATGTTATTGACGGAGCCCAATGGAATTTACTTTTTCCTCGTGGTGGTATGTATAAGATATTTTTAAAATGGACGTTTCAATGATTGATCTAGTCAGCAACTTATGAGTTTCTGGTATTAATGTATTTCTTCCAAAGCAATTAATCTTATATATGTGCTGATGTATCTTACATGTTCAAATCAATTAAGTGATTGATTATAACTTCAAACTTTGAAATTAAGGTCGTTTACATGTATTTTCATTTCAATCCAACAAAATTCTGAAATATCTAAAATATTTTTTGGAAAAGAAACACATTTTGATAACAAAGAAATAAGTACCTAGTTATCTCCCTGTTCCTCTGGCTATTTCCTTAGTTCACCCTAAAAAATAATAAACACATTAATAACACTGCTTGTATTGCTATTTCTTCAGTTTTGCTTTTGTAATATTTTGTAGACCATTACTTGTATTTTGGTTGCTTTTCTTTTTATTCTTTTCCGTGTTGTTGTCAGTTTGTCTTCAACTAATGATTTTGGATATCCCTTTGGTGTCTTCCCCTTTCTTTAATACTTGTAGGAAAAGCTTTAATTTTAGTGTACATCTCAAATTAATCGACATAATTTTGAATGTTAATAGATAAAAATAATAATCTAAGATACTGGAATCATACTACAATTTGTGTTACAGGTGTCCCTGACTCTAAAACGTTTGATGTCACATTAATGGTAGTTTTACTCAGGAATCTTACAAATTTAAAGCCACCTACATGGGGATATGACAAACTACCATTAGGTACAGATACCACACCTATGGCTGACCTGGCAAGAATCAAACACTACAGAAACCGCCTAGCTCATTTTGAAGACGTGAAGATCGAATCTAGAGTCTTCGTTTCTGCTTGGAAAGATATATGTGGGGTAAGAATCTTTTTAGTTTGATATACCCGTGGGAAATAATCAGCTAGAAAACAAAATCGGTAGGAATATAAATCAAACAACATTTTTTTAAGCTCATCTTATAACCTTAGACCTTATAAACTTTCATAATCAGCTGACGGGCCCTTGTTGTTTGTGTTCCTTTACGCGTTATCCGTTGTCTCAAATTTTTCATGGATTTTCCCCGATATCACTGAATGCATTGATATACAAATTAACATGATGAACTGAAGCATGTCTCAATGTTTACTTATATTTTTGAATTTAGGTCAATCAACTAACACTGCAATAAGAGTTGCTAACAAGGTTCTTGTACAGTACAGGAAAACGCTGTTCGTCATTCATTTCAGTAGTCCGAGAATAATTGTATGTCACTTGAACTTCTCCCATTAAGTATCAATATCAATGCTAAAGAAAAGCACTTTTTAGTTATACTAGATGTATACATACGAAGCCACATCAGATTTATCAGACTTTAAAATATGATGCCTTTTATAGAGAGTGTCAAGCTCTCTGCATTATTAACTTCTTTGTCATCACCCTTTAAAGGGTAGCCTCAAGTTTGGAATGTAACTTCACCCTATCTCATTTACCCCGAGTGCATGTAAGCAGTCTTAATGTCTTACACCTTTTCCAAGTCGAACAAATAAGAGGAATCTACATGTACCTATTGTATTATCATGTTCTGAATCGGAAAATGCATGAAATATATGTTATTTTCATCATCCTTCACTTCATGCCCATAAACAACTCACAGATAATAAGGCTATGGCAATATTTTGTCACAGCGTTATCATGAATAAAATATAACATATATGGTATATATTATGTATTCCAATTAGAAAACTAGATCTAAAATACATGTATATATATATATCAATAGATATTATAGGAAGATGTAGTGTGAGTGCCAATGAAACAACTCTTCATCCAAAAAACAATTTATAAAAGTAAACCATTATAGGTCAATGTACGGCCTTCAACACGGAGCCTTGGCTTACACCGAACAACAAGCTATAAAGGGCCCCAACATTACTAGTGTAAAACCATTCAAACGGGAAAACCAACGGTCTAATCTATATAAAAAACGAGAAACGAGAAACACGTATAAATTACATAAACAAACGACAACTACTGTACATTAGATTCCTGACAGCGGGATTGAACGTTTCAATGGTACCAAACCTTTTCCCTTTTTCTGAAACAATAGTATAACATCCCAACATAGAAAAACAAACGATAAAATATCAATTGGAAGGCTTAACTGTCTGTATTTAATATATATAAATTATAATGGGGCTACCTCAAATTATGGCTGACCACTAATATAAATGTATACAACATGTTCAAGTAACAAGTCCGGTACAGAGGAGTTGACTGTTGAGCACTAGTAATCAGATCATATTATAACTGCTCACCGAATATATAAATGTTGAAACAGCGCAGCGAAATTTGCTAGTCTGCCAATGTCCAACTTTTACATCCATATTATGTATACTAGTGTTTAACTACCTCGGCACCTTTACCGCAAATAAGCTGAAATATAAACCAAACAACAGTATGTGGTTTGTTTCTTCCATTCAGAACAAATAACATAAAATATTTATATTGGGAAGATAGTTTTTATTTTTTTATTTTGTTAAGTTTTTGTCGTCTGTAAAGTGGCTGTCGTATTTCGAGAAAGACCAAAGCGACGTTGCTATCAAACTAGCCAACAGAAATGTTAAAAACCCAACAGTGAACAACAATCTACCAAAATTAAGATATTCAAGTTTGTTCCCAATGGATAACGGGATTTAAAATTATAGATTTTAAATCCTTTAATTATAGATTTTAAATCCTTTAATTATAGATTTTAAATCCTTTAATTATAGATTTTAAATCCTTTTATTCTTGAGGTCCATAAACAATAGATAGATAATAAGGTTTTGCCATTATTTGGCCACAGCTTATTTTGACTAAAATACAACATATATGATACATAATATGTATTTCAGTTGGTAAACTTGCTCTGAGATATATTTATTAATGTCTGTATTTAATATATATTGTAAATTATAATGTGGCTACCGCAAATAGTTGCATACGAGAAGTTGACTCACGAGCCCTGGTAATCAGAAGCTTTCATTACTGTTTCCGGAACATATAAATGTTGAATCAACCGCAGGGAAATGTGCGAAATTGTCCTATAAGATCAGAGTAACAACTTGATCCTGTCGAACAACCAGCACTGAAAGTTGAAATTGGTATTTTTGAAAAGGGGTCAACATTCTACCAAGATGCACTTCTTATTTTAATTTTAAATTCGACTCAATTTTGCCGAAATGCGATTGCTTGCAAAACTCGTGATCCTTAGACCAGTATAGTTTAATATAAATCCCACTATAAATACCCAATTGTAACTGATTGCTGAATGAGTTTTGTTTTCATAATTTGACAGTAATTCTCTTAAAAGTAAATTTTGATTGGGATTTCTATATTGTCCCATAGATTCTCCGGGAGAACGGAATACTGTGCTATTTTTCATTTGTCTAGTCAAGGGTTGAAAATTACACTATATTTTTTTGTGATGATTTTAGCCGGGCTGATCTGAATCTCTGAACAATTCCATGTGGCTGAGAATTATTAGTTAGTTACCTTGCTACTCGTACATGATGTTACCAGATGTACACCTCACCATTTTAAACACATATTATTGTGTGTGCAATATTTTTAGGTACACTTCCCATAGCGTTTAGAACAATAGATACTAATATAAATATATATTAAAAAGGCATCCGCCCACATACCTTTTGTGTTACATCTTGTGTTTCTTAGGTTGTAATATATATTCTGTCCGTGATTAAATGTAAATTTTTGATTAAGTCCTGTTATGTTTTGTTAATTATTTTAATAAAAAATGCCCTTCATTTTTCCAATATCTACGTTTAGTGATATGTCATATGAGGCCTTAACCAAACATAACCTGTGTAAATTAGGGGTTGGTATAACTTTGTTTTACATGGAGCAGGGTTAATTGTTTCTGCTGGCAGAATTGCTAATGACATTATTGGACTGTGTGGTTGTACTTTATTTGTCACAGTGATAGAGCCGAGCTGTACTGTTGGTGTTAAATTTATTCTAGGTAAATCCCTTGGTAACAGGCTATCTGTAAAATTAGAAGTCGCTTGCCACTGGACGTTCAGCAACCAACTATCAATCAATATTAGCAGTCGCCTCTTCTTATTTATGTCTTGACATCTTTTCAGCCGCAGCTGAGCCTCAATTATTTGCCCTACTTGTGGACACCAATTTTAGCTCACCTGACCCGGCCAAGTGAGCTTTTCTCATCACTTGGCGTCCGTCGTCCGTCGTTGTCGTCCGTCGTTGTCGGCCGTCGTCGTCTGTTAACTTTTACAAAAATCTTCTCCTCTGAAACTACTATAGCCAAATTTAACCATACTTGGCCACAATCATTTTTAGAGTATCTAGATTAAAACATGTGTCCGATGACCCCTCCCACCATCCAAGATGGCCGACATTGCTAAAAATAGAAAATAGGGTAAAAATGCAGTTTTTGGCTTATAATACTGAAACCAAAGCATTTAGAGCAAATCTGACATCGGGAAGAATGTTTAATAGGTCAAGATTTATCTGCCCTTAAATTTTCAGATGAATCGGACATCCGTTGTTGGGTTACTGCCTCTGAATTGGTAATTTTAAGTAAATTTTGCAGCTTTTGGTTATTATCTTGAATATAATTATAGATAGAGATAAACTGTAAACAGCAATAATGTTCAGCAAAGTAAGATCAACAAATAATTCAACATGACCAAAATAGTCAGTTGACCCCTTAAGGAGTTATTGCCCTTTATAGTGATTTTTTTTTTTAAATTTCGTAAATTTTTGTAATCCTTTACAAAAATCTTCTCCTCTGAAACTACTGGGCAAAATTTATCCAAACTTGTCAAAAATTATCATTAGGGTATTTATTTTAAAGAATGTGTCCGATAACCCCGCCCGCGAATCAAGATAGCAGACATGGCTAAAAATTGTACATATGGTAAAATGCAGTTTTTGGCTTATATCTCTGAAACCAAAGCATTTCGAGCAATCTGTCATGGAGTAAAATTGTTAATCAGGTGGAGATCTATCTGCTCTGAAAATTTCAGACCAATCAGGCAATCGGTTGTTGGGTTGCTGCCCTTGAATTGGTTATTTTAAGAAAATGTTGCAGCTTTTGGTTATAATCTTGAATATTATTATATATAGAGATCACCTGTTAACAACAACAATGTACAGTAAAGTAAGATTTACAAATAAGTCATCATGACCAAAATTGTCAATTGATCCCTTAAGAAGTTATTGCCCTTTATAGTAAATTTTTAACAATTTTCATATAATTTTGGTAAATTTTGGTTTATTTTTACAAAATATTTTCCACTGTAACTACGGGGCCAAGTTCATTATACATAGAGATAATTATAAGCAGCAAGAATGTTCAGTAAAGTAAGATCTACAAATACATCACCATCACCAAAACACAATTTTGAATCCATCTGTGTCCTTAATTTATTATGCACATAGACCAAGGTGAGCAACACAGGCTCTTTAGAGACTCTAGTTCTGCAAACCTCCTATAAATTAGCTGAAACTAATAGTGTTTTCAAATAAATGCATGTATTTTACCTTGAAGGTCTTATCATAATAATTGAAGTGAATATCGAGCTACATTCGTATTTTACAAACCCTCCTCCATTAATACGTATGCCTATGATTTGCTCTTTAGTTTTTGTGAATCAAGTCGTTTCCCGGTTTTTATGTCCAACTTTAACTGAGTTATTTTTCATTACAAGTAATAGCTTTTCTAAAAAGCTTGCCGTATTTTAGCTGATTATATTGAGATCAGTGGTTTGTGAGTAGTTTATTTTTATTGGAATATTGCACTTCAAGCAATATGAAAACATAGCGCTTTTTTCTACTAATTTGTCATTTTTGTTGTATTATTGGTAGACCCGTATTAAAATGGAAGGAGACTTTAATAAAATTGAGAATGGAAATGGGGAATGATATTATAATAAAATGTATTCTGTGTCTATAATCAACTTGATAAAAATAGCATATAACCTACACGTACTATTGAGGATTACAACTTGACAGAATGGACAACAACAGAAGGCAGTGGCAGATCCAAAGGGGGCGTAGAGGGCGTACGCCCCATCCCCCCCTTTTTGCTCGTTTTTTTTCTTTTTTTTTTAAAATGATTATCATACTAGACTATGTGAACTTTGCCATTTCCTGTGTACTCTATTATTGAATTTTTATGCAACAATTCTTTACTTATAAAGATATTTTTCGATGGAATTTACTGATTTTCAAAGTCATGCGATTCGCTATGGTGGAGTTGACCAGTGCTTCGAAAAACGTCACTCAGTCATTTTGAAATTCAAATTACAGTAACACATTGCTTAAGCTGAGGATGACAATCATGACACCATCAAAGCGACATAGGATTGAGGAAGAACGTATTGACTTCTTTTTCACTATTCCACCAAACAGGAAGTAATACTCTATAGACTATAAAACTCTCATGAAAAAAGTTCTATGGCAATATTATTTACCTACGAAAACATGTTTAACCCCAAACGCCATTGTCATGATTGATATGGACTATATAAAATTGCTGTTTGGTGTGAACCAAGCTTTGCGTTGAAGACCAAACTTCAACCTTTAATAGTTTACTTTTATAAATTGTGACTTGGATAGACAGTTGTCTTTGGTACTTACATGTATATGATATCCAGTAATATCTATCTACAAGATTGAGAACACATTTTTTTGTAATAAATTTTAAATATATTCAATTCTGTAATATGTGATAATATATATCAGTTATTTGTGATTTTTCATTTGATGTGTACTCTCTGGTAATGTCAGTATCAGCATGATCAGTTGATTGGTTGTGATAAAAATAATGGGGCAGTTTGCAATTGTCATGTGCAGGTACACCACATGTGGATCTTCTTTCCCCTCTCATTTATAAAATTGTGCATGATATTTATCACAGAAACGCATCAGTATTTTGGTGAATGAAACACTTGTCATATTAAATTAAAGTCAGAGGTGGAGTTAGCGGGTTTTTCGGGGGACTGGGCCACCCCTTTTGAAGGAAAATTTTTGTTGTTTTTATAGGGAATCACTGAAGCATGACTGGAGTTGGCCCCTTCTTAGGCAGTCAGAGGGCTCCCGCTTACATACATGTATGTATGAAAATTTCTGGATCCACCACTGAAAGTTTGAGTATAGTTAGATAAGAATTTATGACAAATTATGTTGAAATTTGCACAGATAATGAATGAAAAATCTAGTAAATTAAAAAATAGGCACTATTATTAAAAGCTTTCCTTGCTTATTCACAAGGACATATAATATCCTCCATGCTATTCCGATCTGAGTTTTTATTCATACAAACATGTAGTCTGGTGCTGTTCCAAGTAGTCTTCTTTTTCTGTTTCTTGAGAAGTATGTTTTTCCTGTTCAGTCACTGTAAAGTGTTACAATTCATATTTAAACGCAACACATAAAAAGTGACCAAAAAGGTACGGCTATCACATGAGAGAAGCTAGAAAAAAGTAAAATGTATACATTTTAAACATTTTTGTGGGACCATGAAAATGTGGTATACTGATAGATATGCATAGATAGACCATAGAACAAATAAGCAAACAAATTCAAAGGAGATGTACATGTAAGATGAATTATGAAAAAAAAGAGCCATGGCCAGGGGCCCCAAACTTGACAGCATTTGGTGTTGAACAGGTAAAATGTTTGCATTGACAATAAATATAGCCTTTGTTAGAGGTGACCCAGGTCACCTTTTTCTTAATCAGCTATATTAAAGAACTAAGCTTTTTCAGATAATATACAGACTATTGCAGTCAGCCTATAAAAGACTCTTTGCCTCCTGAAATGTTTGCTTATACACTGTGCTTTCCTATAATGATTTGAAATCAGTGTGATAGTTTTCATGAAGAAAACTGAGCGTACAGGTATTATGAAAAGATAAATGTTGTGTTACATGTATCTACCCAAATAAGTAAAATATAAAAATTCTTGACTTCTAAAACCAGTGATTGATCTCCTGATTTATATCTCATCACTCTATGCAGATGCTGTGTGAAAAAAAAAAAATGACTTACCAGTATGCTTCTATCCATTGAGTTGATTTATTATTAATTATTTTGCTTTGAATACACCTTATTGCTACAATATGTATATGTCCGGCGCCATTACAAACTGTACATGTACATCACAAATATTCCATGTAAAATTTTGATGTTTTAATACAAAATATATGATCCACAATGGAAAAGTAATTGTTGTATGACGTTAATGGTTAAAGAGGGACAGATTCTCAGGTCAGCTGGGACAATAAGGGGGGGGGGGAGGAGGGGTGGGGGAGGGGGGCAACTTCTCCAGTCATGCTTCAGTGATTCCCTACATAATCAACCAAATAGTAATGTTCATCACGAAAAAATATACTAAGTGTAAGACCTGATGATGTGAATAAATTGAAATCACACATATCAAATGAAGTTTTTAGTGATTTTGATATATCAATGCGCAATCTGATGAGTTAAGCCTTTTTTGACTGATTTTTATAGTTCGTTCTTATGTTGTACTGTTATACATGTACCACTGTCCAAGGTTAGGGGGAGGATCGGAATCCCGCTAACATGTTTTACCCCGCCACATTATTTATATATGTGTCTGTCCCTAGTCAGGAGCCTGTAATTCAGTGGTTGTCGTTTGTTTATGTGTTACATATTTGTTTGAAATTTCATTCATTTTTTTATATAAATAAGGCCGTTGGTTTTCTGGTTTGAACTGTTTTACATGTTATATCAGGGCCTTTTATAGCTGACTATGTTGTATAGGCTTTGATCATAGTTGAAGGCCGTACGGTGACCTATAGTTGTTAATGTCTGTGTCATTTTGGTCTCTTGTAGACAGTTGTCTCATTGGCAATCATACCACATCTTCTTTTTTATAATGACTGCTGATCACCACTGTGTCCATACTGGGACTATTTATGGTCCAACAACCAGTGGTGGATCCAGAAATTTTCATAAGTGCAGGCCCACCAAATTTCCCAGAAAAGGATGGCATGCCCCCTGGCCCCCTTCTACATCAGCCTCGTCCTGACAACTCCAAAAAATAAATCATCATGTACGAGTACATCAAAGAACATCAAACTGTCTACCCCATATGCAAACATCTTTTTCAGAGTTCACTGTGTTGCAAGTTTTTTGATCTTGATCTTGATAGGTTTACGGTGATACATCCAAGGATATTAATACACCGCGCGTGCGTCAAGTAATTTACTTAAGTTGGGCCCCCCTTACAATTTTACTAAAGGTTTAAGCTGGTTCTTCTGCTGTCTGAATTTTGGTGAAGATATCCGGTGGTAGTAGGTTCCAGTCTTTAATGGTATTTGGAATAAAACTGTATTTTAACGTGTCTGTTTTTGTTTGAAGTCGGAGGAAATGTTGACTGTGCATGTTCTTGGTTGTACGGGATGGTTTTTTCAGTTGGTCAGATGGTAAGTTTGCTTGACCATGTATATTCTTGCAGAAAAGAATTAATCTGTTTTGTGTACGACGGTCTTTCAGTGAGGGTAATTGTAGCTGGTCTAAAATCGCTGTCATACTTCCTGGTTCGTAGTCAGTGTAGTTTGATGTTATAAACCTAGCCGCTCTTTTCTGTACATTTTCCAGTTGGTCTTGGAGATATAGTTGATGTGGGTCCCAGGCAGTGCTTGCATATTCTAGGACAGGTCGTATCAGTCCTTTATAGGCCTGGAGTTTAACTTCAAGTGGACATGCAGATAGATTTCTTTTTAGTAAACCTAATGTCCTGTAAGATTTATTGCATATCTCCTCTATGTGCTTACCCCAGTGTAGATCATTCGTGATGTTAACTCCTAGATATTTTATTGATGTTAAAAATTGGAGTTCCGTATTTTTCAAGGTGTATTTAAATGATGTTGTTTTCTTCTTGCGACTCAATGTTATCATGTTGCATTTAACTGGTTGAAATCTCATTCCCCAATCTGTCGCCCAGTTACCTAGGGTATCAATATCCTTCTGTAGTTCAGCACAGTCATCTTCAGTATTTATTTCTCTGTAGCATACGCAGTCGTCTGCAAACAGCCTAATTTCTGATGTTACGTTATCTGCTATGTCGTTGATATGGACCAGAAATAGGATTGGACCAAGAACCGTTCCTTGAGGAACTCCTGATAGGACTGATGATGTTTCCGATTTAACTCCGTTTACTCCGTATTCAAGATGTTTTTGGGCACGCCATATTTGTGAAGTTTACTTTTTAAGAGCTCGTGCGGTACAGTGTCAAAAGCTTTTTCAAAATCCAAAATAAATATATCTGTTTGTTTCCTTTTATCAATGGCAGTTGCCCAGTCATGTATAACGTTGATAAGTTGGGTTTCACAGCTGTGTCTTCTTCTAAATGCATGTTGTCGGCTATTTAGGATGTTGTGTTTTTCAAAGTGCTGCATTAGGTTTGAGCAAATGATGTGTTCTAGTAATTTACAAGTGATACATGTTAGGGAAACTGGTCTGTAATTGCTTGGGATGGTTCTGTCGTTCTTTTTGAATAGTGGGAATATGTTAGCATTTTTCCATTCGTCTGGGATGGTTCCTCTGTTGATGGATTGCTGGAAAAAGTGAGTTCGAAGGATCGTATAAATGATTGCCTTGTCAAATATAGAGCTGTGCATTGTAAAAAGCTAAATTATATGATTTGCAACAGCTGACACTATAGTATCCTATAGTGCACTGAAACCCTTGCCAATAGACAATACCTTCTGCTTGGTGTAGGCTTTTTTGCACATAAGAAACCATATTGCTCACCTTGTAATTTTTGTATTCTTCTAATCAGTATCGTCGGGTTTGTTTATTTACACCAGAAATCAATGAAGCGATGAAAGTGCTGGAAACGAAATTACATCTTCGGTAAATTCCGTGATTTTAATATTTTCTAATCAATATGTCCAATCAATGAAAAATAAATGGTAATTATTTTTATACATAGAGCATACGTTTTGTGTATTTACTTTTTAAAATCTAAGCTTTATACGAAGAAATCTAACACAAAAGTGGGTCAATTAATGTAAACAATATTTCCAATGTCAATATTGAGGACGTTGAGCAAAACATATTTGACGAGCTGAAAGGTGTACGAATCATACACCCTAATAACTTTCACTGTGCATATCTTAACATCAACAGTTTTAGAAATAAATTCTCTTCTATAAAAGATTTGTTAAATGACAACCTAGTCACTGTGTCTAAACCACACCGGCAGAATTTGATCGGACTCGATGGTATCTAACATCCGGCACAATGACGGAACATCAATAGACAGAAGAAAGATAGGTGTCCATTCTTTTGTGCGAGAAAATCACATATCAATTGTGTGTTTCGATTTTTAAGACCGTAAACTTTAATTTCAAGTTTAAACATGTTCAACATATTTTCCCATAACTCATATAGAAAACGCATATTTAGAGAGCTTTAATCTCAATATGCTGTTAAAAAAGTTGCAAAGTAAAATTAAAATATTTGTGTTCTATAAGAGTAGGAATTTGCTTATTATTTATTTGAATCTGAGACTCATATAAATAATAAGCCGCTGTCCGGTGAACGAACTTGTTTTCGAACGACCCACAAAACTCATTTTGAACGCTGATTATGATTTTTTTTATTTGACCAAACCGGGTTATGCATTTTGAAATCTACGACGAAACCGGGTTGTATACATTGACGAAACCGGCCAGTTCCATTTTGACATGACCCATTTCTTTCGTTCCATACACAGAGTTACAATTATTGAGATGCTCATAATAGCTAAATTTGCAATCTCGTGTCAATATCCATCTTCCCGTACCTTTCTTTCCGTACAATGTGAACAATTTAAAGAGAAATTAAACAATTTCGAGGCAAAGTTCACTCAATTCGTCATTTTGACGTGCATTTTTACTTATTTTTCCATTAATATAGAACGGTTGTAGAAAATATTGCATATCACAATAGAAAATAGTTGTATGTGTATTTATATTCTTCGATATCATAAAAAAAATAAGAAAATAAGGAGAAACCTAGCTTTCTTCTGTCTATTAATGTTCCGTCATTGTGCCGGATGTTAGATACCATCAAGTCCGAACAAATTTTGCCGGTGTGGTTAAGACACAGTGCTAGTTGACATGATAATTGTAGCAGAAACCAAACTAGATGAAACCTTTAAAAACGGCGAGTTCTTTATTGACAATTACCACCTATGGAGAGCAGACCGGACAGCGAAAGGCGGAGGCCTTCTAGTTTACATCCGCTCAGATTTGGCATGTGACAGAAAGACCAAACTTGAATGTAAAACAATCGAATCAATTTTTACTGAAATAAACTTTAAAGACAGAAAGTGGCTGATATGTGGTCTTTACAGACCCCCATCCCTCAATGATAATTCGCCCCCATTCACTTTCGCACCCCACATGTTCGCACCCAAATTTTGCGGAAAAGTTCGTTCGCATCCCACACGTTCGCACCTAATTTTACCGATTTTTTGGAGGTGTATTGGTATAAATATATATGCCATAATTGTTTCTAAATAATTCGAGATTCTGACAAGTTTTTTTTGTGTCATGACAAGTTTATAAAAAAAAAGTCCTTGTTTTAAGTCGGATTATGTTATTCTGGCAACAACTATTTCATTTGTGTGTTGAATAATTCTTAATCGTGTTTTGGTTAGTGTATTGAAATAATTTGTTTTTCACTGTTTCTAGTCAATTAAGTGCGAATCTGACAACATGTTGAACAACTGGTATGCATGGTAAGTGTATTGCTATAATTAATATTTATTTTATTAGTATTTACATCAAAGCAATTTAAAACAACAGTCATGATTTATAAACAACAGTAAACAATAACACCAAATTAGGCTGTTTATAAATACCAATTAGCAATAATCATACATAATCAACATTTAATAGTTAATCATCAGATTGATGAAAAAAAAATCTATTCAATAAATTCTCAAATTTTATTCAAATAGAATACAATTATTTGTTATATTCATATGAATATTTTCTAACAATTTAACTTAAATTTTATTAAAAATTGGGCGCGAACATGTAGGGTGCGAACGGACGTGGGGGGCGAAAATGTGAGGTGCGAACGTGTAGGGTGCGAAACTATATTGGGCGCGAACGGACCTGATACCTAATTTATTTATTGAAGACTTTAATAAAACATTTGATAAAATATCTGAAAAATATGACAATGTTATTATTATTGGTGATTTAAATTACAATTGTTTAGATGCAGAAAAATGTATACCTCTAATAAATATGTGTGATGTTTTTGATTTTACAAACATAGTTAAAAAAGCTACATGTTTTACAAAAAATGCATTACCAACTTTACTTGATGTTATCCTGACAAACAAACCAAATTTTTGTCAAAATATATCTAATTTTAATTGTGGGCTCAGTGATTATCACAACATAATTTCGTTTCAATTAAAAGGTTTTGTGCCTAAAATTAAAAAGGAATTTATAAATTACAGGAGTTTTAAAAGTTTTGACAAGGAAAAATTTGAACATGAACTAAATTGTGTAAATTTTGATAATTTGCTGTCAGTTGATGATGTCAATGAAGCGTATTCAAATTTTCAATCTGAATTTGTTAACATCATTGACAAGCATATACCAATGAAAAAAAGAAGATCAATAGTAGCACCTGCACCCTTTATGAATAAAGATCTAAGAAGTGCAATCTACAAAAAAAGAATGTACCATAACAGATTTCTTAAAAATAAAAGTGATGCCAAATGGGAGTTGTACAGAAAACAGAGAAATACTGTGACAAAAATAAAAAAGAGCTCAATTAAAACTTATTTTTATGAAAGAACTGCTGGTGGTCCAAAGTCAACAACATTTTATTCCACTATTAAACCATTTCTATCAAATAAAAATATCAAATCAAACAATAACATAATTTTATATGAAAATGATAAAATTCTCAGTGATCCTAAAGAGGTATCAGAAATTTTCAATAAATTTTTCATAAATGTGGCTAAAGATATAGGAGATAAAAACATTAAAATAGACAGAAATCATCCAAGTATAATAAAAATTGAAGAAAATAAAAATGATTATAATGAGTTGAATTTTAAACCTGTAACAGAAGAGTTTGTGAGTAAACAAATAAATAGATAAATATAAGAAAAGCCACTGGATATGACAATATTTCACCAAAAATTATAAAATTGGCACAGCCAGTAAT
This sequence comes from Mytilus galloprovincialis, assembly GCF_965363235.1. NCBI lineage: Eukaryota > Metazoa > Mollusca > Bivalvia > Mytilida > Mytilidae > Mytilus > Mytilus galloprovincialis. Next base: position 49,767,238 of record NC_134840.1, on the reverse strand, counting down.
ATCAAATCCTATTAAAATTTTAGTTAATAAATCAATTGAAAGCTCAATTTTTCCTGATAATCTCAAAGCTGCTCAGGTTTCCCCACTTTTTAAAAAGAATAACTCTCTTGATAAAGAAAATTATAGACCTGTAAGTGTGTTGCCATGTATTTCTAAAATTTATGAAAGAGCTATACATGACCAACTAATGGAATTCTTAAATAAACATTTTCATCCTCTTCTTTCGGCATTTAGGTCAGGTTTTGGTTGCCAAACTGCACTTATTAAAATAATAGAAGACTGGAAAAAAGCTCTGGACGAGAACAAATTCATTGCTGCAATTTTGATGGATCTATCTAAAGCATTTGATTGTTTACCTCACGATTTACTTTTACTTAAATTGGAAGCATACGGTCTGTCTAAAAATTCTCTAAAATTATTAAAAAGTTATTTAGAAAACAGAAAACAACGAATTAAAATTGGAAGCTCTTACAGCGAATGGGATCGTATGTTTAAAGGCGTACCACAATGGTCAATTCTTGGTCCAGTTCTTTTCAATGTCTTCATAAATGACATATTTCATTTTGTACAAAAAAGTACCATTTATAATTATGCTGATGACAACACTGTATCATACAGTGATCATAATTTAGATAAAGTTGTTGAAAGTTTAGAAACTGATAGTTTAAATCTAATAAACTGGTTTTCTTCAAATTTAATGAAGGCTAATCCTGACAAATTCCAGGCTATAGCCATTGGGAAAAAAACAAATAAACATAATTTAATATTTAATTTAAATGGAAACAAAATTTCTTGTGAGGAAAATGTTAAACTTCTTGGAATAACTATAGATTCGGACTTAAATTTTAACAATCACATTTCTGAAATATGTAAAAAGGCATCAAGACAATTAAATATTCTAAAACGTATGGGTAAATATTTAAACAGGCTAGGTAGGTTAACAGCATACTACTCATTCATACTTTCGAACTTTAACTATTGTCCAGTAATTTGGCACTACTGTAGTGAAAAAATATCTTTTAAAATGGAAAAAAATCAAGAAAGAGCTCTAAGATTCATTTATGAAGATTATGATATTCCTTACGAAAAATTACTAGAAAAATCTAAATTACCATCTTTAAAAATAAGAAGAATAAAACAATTGCAATAGAAACATTTAAAATAATTCACCAAAAAAGTCCGAGCTACCTTCATGATTTAATTGATATAAAAATTAATAAGTATGATTTAAGATCACAGGAAACAGCAGTACTCCCAAGAGTTCGAACTACTAAGTATGGCTTAAGATCGTTTCGCTATAATGCTGCACAAATCTGGAATGAGCTACCAAACCATTGTCGAGTGGAAACATCTTTTGACCAATTCAAAAAATTGGTACAGACATGGGATCCAAGTAACAGCTCATGCCAGTGCAGTGCATGCATTTAGTGTTTAAACCTGTTTTATTTTTATTTTCTGTGTAACTATCTAATTTGTGCAATCTTATTATTAACTTGTGCTATATTTTAAGTGTACTATATGCTTTTAACTTATATATGTCATTATGGTATCTTACTATGCATTATATGTTTAGAATTGTGTTGTTTTCATGACTTTTTTGTATGTGTGTATTGTATTGTGTGTGTGTATTGTATTTTGTTTTTAAGTCGATTTGAAAAGCTCACTAGAGCTTGTGTTATGTAGTTTATTGAATATCGACTCTAAATAAAACATTGAATCTTGAATCTTGAAAAAAAGTATCTCAATCATCTAACCGTTTTAATACGCAGTTTAAAGTGTAAATATACACATTACTGTTCTATTTTTAGAGAATAGCAATAATACATAAATGTACAGTTTCTTACCAAAACAGCAACATAATTTCAAGATTAAATCATCACATTGTCACATGATTATATAATCTGCACCAAATTGACAGTTTATCGTGAGTTATCATCATAACTAATCACTATAACAAATGAACACTTTATCATAATATGTACCTATAACCTAGTATCATGATTTCAATCCGACCCCACTTACGGACGCGTTGAACATATAATGCATGCCACTCATTAATAACCAATCAGACGTTAAAATGACCTTCATTTCCCCCAGAATCATTCCGGAAACAGCCACGAAGCAGCCATTAGATAGTATTTATAACCAATGAAATAACAGAAATACCGTTAACAGATTTACCCGAACCTGACGTTTAGCCTCTGTCCAATCAGACCGTATCACCATGGTGATACGGTAACAAGTTTACCGATGAATAGAAACAAAACACTATTTCCCCCGTATTCTAATGAACTATGTAATTCACTGAACCAACATACATACTGACAATAACTTATTCATCGAGAAATATAATAAGGTTTGTTTAGAAACCATTATATCTCTAATTCACACTTTTTAATTGCATTAATTTTAATGCCTCACACAATCTCGGTTTTAATTTATTTCGACTGTGACCGATAACTCATAATCGAAATTCATTTGCACTCGTAAATGTTGTATTTGTTTAAAATATGGCTTTTAACTGAAAATTTAATAATTATAGGTTAAACAATACTTGGTCATGTTTTATGAAGATTTAAGCCCAAGGCGAAGCCGAGGGCTTAAATCTTCATAAAACATGACCAAGTATTGTCTGACCAATTTAGAACATATTCACACTTTCGAGTGACCTTACAAAATAATCCTTTCCCATTGTAATATTGAAACCTGAATAAGAGTTCACTTTTTATAATGAACTAAATGTAAAACATAGGTAATCATCATTTCAATGGATGGAATGAAAAAGCTCGGACATAGTTCGGGAGGACCGAATGAATAAATTGTTTTTCTTCTGCTTAAGGTAAAATTTAATAGTTATATATCTTGGGATTTTTTATTTTAAAAAGCAACACAATGTTATATAAATCCCCTTTTTTGAAATTTGACTTTTTTATAAAAATAAAAAAACTCTGTATAAATATTTAAAATCAGACCATTCAACATTAAATGCTTTCTTTTTATTGATAAACTTGCATGTTTTTGTGTTTCTCCCAAAAAAAATGTTTGCTTTATATATCAGCAGTCTGACATTGTTTTCTTGAAAGAAAAAAAATCCCTCAAATGTCAGGTATATGAATTAAATAAGTATTATTTTTACCTACATCCTTACCCAAATTGTTTTTGTTTATTCTATATATGTGTACTGTTAAAAAATGCAAAATGCATGAAAATTTGCAAAATTCAAAATGTTTTGTTTAAATTTTGCTCTTTCATCTTTAATCAGTAAACTCTTTTCCCATGGAAATTGCCTCAGGGGCTTGTACACTTCGATAGTGCAGTTATTAAGAGTTCACTTTCATAATTAACTGACAATGAAAAGTCATTCATGTATAGCATTTCATAGTGCATGGAAAACCATGTACTATGAAAATTAGAGGGGGAAAAACTGACTTTTCATTGGACGAGAAGGGGTGAGTATGTTCTAAATCAGGAATAAATCGAAATCAATACTAATTCATCTTTATCGTATACCAATATCCCCTCATAGCCCTTTTCAAAACCCGTTTCATTCCAACTTGGTTTTTTTTAGGCTGATTCTTTTCTCGTTAAATTAGTGTCGTCTGCAACCTTAGTACTGTCGCTTTTCGAAAAGCTTGACCAATGCAAGATTGCGATCAATCTAATCAATACTAATTGTAAATACCCGACAGTGAACAACAATCTACCCAAGTTAAGATATTAAAGTTTGTACCCAATGGATAACGGGCTTTAAAGTTGTAGATTGTGAATCATTGTATTAAGGAAACAAGGATAATCATCCTATTAAAATATGGTTTACAAACAGATAATATGAGTGTGACAAGCCATGACTATACATTGACATCAAAAGTTGGATTCGCTCATAATAAGAAAAAATAAAAGGTTTAACAAGTTTTACAGCAAAAGAGGGACGAAAGATACCAGAGGGACAGTCAAACTCATAGATTGAAAATAAATTGACAACTCCATGGTTAAAGATCAAAAGACAAACAGACAAATAATAGTACAGAAAACACAACATATTAAGCTAAGAAACAAAGCAACACGAACCCCACCAAAAGCTGGGGGTGATCTCAGTTGCTCCGGCAAGGTAAAAGCAGATCCTACTCCACATGTGGCACCTTTTGTGTTGCTTATGTTATTACATATCATGTAAATAGTTTAATTCGGTAGGTCACATGCGTGAAAAGGGAAAGGTATTGTACTTACGACATAAGGAACATATCTGATATCATCGGTGAAACGGTTATTCTATAACGGTCAACCAACTCGTGATGGCGTCCGTAAAATTTACGAAGGGATGATTTTAACTTCATCATTTGGAACTCTTGGTTAAATAGCTTCCGTGTGAGCAGCAATCCAGCAAACTACGTTCTATTTGGAATAATTTAACGGCTTAGTCATACATAAACATAATATATAGTTTAAAAAACACTATTGAAGGTTTGATGATCTTCAAGACATAATAAATCCTCGCTCTGAGTGACACTACATCAATGATGTATACAATGTGAGTGAGGATCATCTCTAATATCATAAATGCTCCATGATTTGCTTGTTAACTGTATGTGCGTGTTTTACACAGCTGTGATTAATTTTATACATTTATATTTATTTAAGTACGCAGGGGAGGATCAAATTTATTTTTTAAGAACAAAAAAAAAACCCCACATATTTGGATTTCAGTCAATTCAAAACTGTCTTGTCTAATTCAGATAAATCCGTGCGGTTTTATTTTATATAGATAACAACAAATAATGAACAGTGACTGCAAGCAAATTGCATGAACAATACCAACTTTCCGCAGTAGATTATTCTTAAAATTGACTGACAAACTGAACATGAAATCAAAAACCGTGTCAGTTGAAAAATGATGTATAAGCTATTATAATAGTAATCGATCAATTGCTAATTTGAATTATACATGAATTCGTGATTTCTTCTTCCGTTAACACCCATATATCACAACCACTGATAATAATCATACCACACGACAGAGCCGAAGGCTGGTTTAATAACAACCATATAATGATATTATCAGATTATAACATGTCATTTTTCATATCGCATATATTATCAGTCCTAGGTTCAATATCAGCCCAAGAGCCGCATGGCTCGAGGGCTGATATTGACCGAGGGCTGATATTGACCGAGGGCTGATAATACATGCGATATGAAAAATTACATGTTATGATTTTTTTATCATATGATTCAACAGTAGAGAAAAATAACAGATTCATATATTGATCCTTTAACGTGGTTCCCGAAAAGAAGTTGAAAGAGTAAAAAGTTCACGGACGTCGGACCCAACATTTGATACATTCAATATGAAATCTTTCTATCATATTCCTCAGCAGAGAAAAAAACCCATATTTTTATATGGACGAATCGACAAAAAAATAATTCAACAATATATATAATGAACATTGTATGGAAAAGTCAACTTTTTTAAAGTAACTTTCTAAATCATGTTTCAGAAAAACTATAAGAAATGCATTTATTTAATTTTTTTTTTTAATTTAATTTAATTTAATTTAATTATTTTACACAATATACATTACAGTATTCTAATAATTGTTTTGTACACTACTTTGTAATTTTTTTCACTAAAAACATAGCATTGAGGTGTATTTTCCGGAATTTGCCGAGTATCACTGGAACGCCATGTGATAACGTTACAGAAAGGCATGTGATAACAATCAAAGCATGTGATAAACTTTTCATATCAGCCCGCTAAGCACCAATTCGAAAAATATGGAAAATACTTTAATTTAATGATATTATACGGTAAAAATCATAAGTTATTTAGTCTAAGTATATGATAACTCTAATTATAAATCAGATAGAAATATCATCATGTAAATATTTCAATAAACACAATCATTTGTAAATCAATTAATCTCGTATTGCATATGATATTAATTATCAAATATCATGGATGTAAAAATCAACGTGACCTATCGAGTAGACCCCGTCGTGCCGAATGATTTAATCGCCAAATCACACAAAACAATTAACCTAAACGCCGTCTATGGGCAGACAATTCAGAAGAAAATAACTTCATTCCAATTAAAAAAAATCATCCGACTAAAATTATGTTTCTTCTTCCGTTAACACCCATATTTCACAACCACTGATAATAACCATACTAATAAATAACAAAAAAGAGTAAAGTGCAATACCACACGCCAGAGCCGAGGGCCGAAAACGGAAAATTTCAAGGTGATCTATAGCATGCAATAAAAGTCTGAAATTAATGCGACAGAAAATATCGACCTCAAGTGTTTAAACAATCCTTCATGATACCATCGTTTGCCTTTTCGGAACACCATCTACCGTGTCTCTTAAAAAAACGGTCTGGTAAACCTAAATTAGCACAATCACTGGTTCCTTCAGACCTAAAACTGTGCAACTCATAACGTTTAATATCACGAACATAGGGCTGAAAACTTCAATAAAGAGCTGGCGCATCCTAAAGTATGATACTGGCGTAGTCTATTTACGTAAAACATTAACATCTTAATATTTGGTCAAATTTCGAAATATAAAATAGGCAGAATTGCTAAAATGTCAGCCCAATGCAAAATTAGTTTATGTTTTTCACTGGACACTTATTCGAATGTGTACGAGCAATCAATACTGAATTGCCATCTCTCAAGTTGTATACATCTGTTTTGCTATGTTAAATGACAATTGGCATATAACATTTTAAAATAACTTAAAATAATCATTTCTTCGAATATTAAGCAACACAGAAACTCACAAAAGCAACAAATATTAAATACGCTGAGTATACAAGTTACCAAAAGAAAACATAGCTTCATACAACTCAGAGGAAAATCAAATCGAAAAGTCCGTAATCACATGGCAAAATTAAATGACAAAACACATTAAAAACGAATGGACAACAAGTGTCATATTCCTGACTTGGTACAGGTATTTTCAAATGTAGAAAATGGTGGATTAAACCTGGTTTTATAGCGCTAAACCTCTCAATTTGTACGACAGTCTCATCAAATTCGGTTGTATTTACAATGATGCGTGACCTAAACAGACATAGTAAATAAAATTGTCAAAATATGGGTAGAGCAGTCATCATCGTGTTACAATTCTCAAACAATTTTGTTTGTCTGACGTCAGAAATATTTATACGTCACATATTTTTGTCGTTCAATATTTTTACAAACAATTTAAAAATTTCACATGGGCAATCTCAGCATACAGGTTAAAAAATCAAAAGTATGTATGAATTAATATCAGAAATAGACCGATATTTAAAATAGTCCAAAAGTTCTATAGAATTTATAAGAATCCGCAATTGGTTCGTTCCACTACATGATTTAATAATTTTGACGTTTGTGGTTCCACGTTTTTTTTCAATAATATAATAGAAATATAGCATAATGACATATTATAGAACAATAACATAATGACATGATCTTTTAAAGTACAGAGTCACGTTATAAGAACCAACGAAACACAAACCGTCGTATATATAAAACACACGAGCAAACAATGAAAGATAATACAAAGTTAACACACATTGACGGGATGTATATGTACCGAGCCACGTTGAATGGATATCACAGAAAACAATCAAACAGTAAAAGTTATATTAATAATAGAACAAAGACAAATGAAAAACAATATAACACGTTGTTAAGAGGATAACAACTTATCATGTACATTTTAAGCCTTAAAAAAATAATTTGATTAACACTTTGAATGTCTACAGATAAATGTACATAACTGTTCCATGAACGAACACTTTTTTATCATTAGACAAATATTTTGTCTTTAAATATACAATATTGCCTATAACGCGAGAAATAGATATGATCTGTCATACCAAAGAAGCTACCTTCCTTACAAATACTTTTCCGTTTTTGGCTAAACACAAATCAATGTCTGAAATGATATTCATTATCTTATCTATACGATCGTCAGGAGTAGTTATTAAATATTATTTAATTATATATATGTCAGGAGAAGTAAAAACTCCTTTATCTTAGTGCCTAAAAATTTAAGGTTTTTAATAGTTATCCACAGATTTTTCAGTTTGAGTGCAAAACCGCTACTTATTGTATTACATAAATACTCAGCATCATGCATGTCATGTGCACCAAGTCAATAGTCTAAGTACATAATAATCTGCTTTTCTTCTCCCCTACATTTCAATGAGTTGTTTTAGTAAAAATATAACAAGCAGTAACACCGTTAAAGTCCCATGCAAATCATAGATATTTATTTTAAGGTGGAAACATATCGACATGGTGTTATGCATAATGTGTGTCATACTTAAACGTATATGAATTGGTATTGAATTTAATGTTTTGCAATTGGCCGTTTCAGAATCGAAAGGACTATGGGTAATATTGCATTGTTCGTACCCCAAAATGAAAATGACGTCACTACATTGGTTGAATTTCCATTGTTTTGGACGTTTTCAACCAATCACGACGTTTCGGTGTACATTTTTGAAAATATTACCCAGAATGCATTAGATTCTGAAACGGCGAATACGCATATCTTCACATTTTACACTCAGCTTCCGCAAATGTCTGTCAATCTTCTCTCTCAAATCTAATATGAAACGTGTTATGTTTTTTTTAACTGAACAGAAATAGAAAAAAGGATTCACAACAAAGGGAATATCGGACATATCTATCATTAACAATAATATCAGATTGACCTAATTGAAAATCAAAATAATCATTGGTCAAATTATAATCAATACAATTATCTATAAAAGATAAAAGTTCAAGATAATTGAAATACTCATCTTTCAAAAATGCCAGGTTTGTGTTGCTGGTTTACTACTGTTGACATACGTACTGCTGGACAGGTAGTGTGTGCAGAACCCACAAGAGTAGCACTCCCTTTTTTTCTTTTCCTCTTCGCATGGGATTTCTTCAACTGGTTAGCACCCTGTAACTCATCCCTAAGTCCAAACATTTTCTCCGTCACTCTATCATCGTGCCGAATGATTTAACCACCAAATTACACAAAACACTTAACCTAAACGCCATCTATCGTCAGACAATTCATAAGAAAATGATTTCATTCTAATTCATAAAATCAACCTACTGAAATTATATTGATTGATTGATGGTTGGTTGCTTTACGCCGGAAATTATATTGAGGGTACACTCATTTTCGTATGTTCAAATGTGGTTCTTGTTCATCTTATTGTTGCAAATGGCATATGCGTGTGTATAGATTGTTAAATTATAAGATTGACACCTATTAATTTTAATATTTTCACAGGCTGTAAAGAGACTAGGTGGTCCAGATATTGATGAGGAATGTAACGAGTTACGCACAAAACATTTAGACACATCAACAGTACCTTGGAATATAAGAGGTAATATGTTGGACAAAACCACTTCTGCATGGAGTGTTAGTGATAAAAACTCAAATCATACACTATACAATATTTCCAAAGATACATTCATTAAATGCAGGTAATGTTTGATTTTAACTATTAGAACATACTCACCCCTTCTCGTCCAATGAAAAGTCAGTTTTTCCCCCTCTAATTTTCATAGTACATGGTTTTCCATGCACTATGAAATGCTATACATGAATGACTTTTCATTGTCAGTTAATTATGAAAGTGAACTCTTAATAACTGCACTATCGAAGTGTACAAGCCCCTGAGGCAATTTCCATGGGAAAAGAGTTTACTGATTAAAGATGAAAGAGCAAAATTTAAACAAAACATTTTGAATTTTGCAAATTTTCATGCATTTTGCATTTTTTAACAGTACACATATATAGAATAAACAAAAACAATTTGGGTAAGGATGTAGGTAAAAATAATACTTATTTAATTCATATACCTGACATTTGAGGGATTTTTTTTCTTTCAAGAAAACAATGTCAGACTGCTGATATATAAAGCAAACATTTTTTTTTGGAGAAACACAAAAACATGCAAGTTTATCAATAAAAAGAAAGCATTTAATGTTGAATAGTCTGATTTTAAATATTTATACAGAGTTTTTTTATTTTTATAAAAAAGTCAAATTTCAAAAAAGGGGATTTATATAACATTGTGTTGCTTTTTAAAATAAAAAATCCCAAGATATATAACTATTAAATTTTACCTTAAGCAGAAGAAAAACAATTTATTCATTCGGTCCTCCCGAACTATGTCCGAGCTTTTTCATTCCATCCATTGAAATGATGATTACCTATGTTTTACATTTAGTTCATTATAAAAAGTGAACTCTTATTCAGGTTTGAATATTACAATGGGAAAGGATTATTTTGTAAGGTCACTCGAAAGTGTGAATATGTTCTAAATTGGTCAGACAATACTTGGTCATGTTTTATGAAGATTTAAGCCCTCGGCTTCGCCTTGGGCTTAAATCTTCATAAAACATGACCAAGTATTGTTTAACCTATAATTATTGTAAACTGCGACTCAGAAATTTGACCAAGTTAACTTGAATTTGGATAAAGACATAAATAACAGAACAAAATCACTGCCTACCCACAATTAATGGTCAACCAGAACGATCGAAAGTGAAATAACCAACATAAGTGTCAACCAAAATGTTAGACCACTAATCATCGAAAGATATATTTGTTTGCCTTGTAAACGTTCTAGATTCATTATATATGTAGACAAAAAATCGTTCACAAAAGATATAGTTAATTTCACAATCGCTTCCTATTATATTTTTTATGTTTTTCTTAGTAACCTGTCTCTTGAGGGTTTGTGGTATTCCTTAAGTTTTTCTGTCTTGTCTTTTAATTTTCTTCTTTGTCGATTTATGAGATTGAAACATATGTAAACTGCTTTTTCATTTATTAAGTATTTCTATATGGATTGGTTCAATAATTTCCAAAACATTTTAATCACGTAAAAACTCTTCTATTATGAATATAAAACATATATTTTTGAACAAATTTTATTTAAATCATGGAAACGATCTCCATAAAACATAGCAAAACACTGAAACACGATAAGATAAGTAGTTTTGTCCTATAGTCCGCTTTAACTGACATATTTCGGACCTTTGATAATATCATCATAGGTACCAGGATTTAGCAAGCTATTAATATCATGATTTTATTTATGGGTGTATCCTGAAGTGTAAACCAGCATCAAGACAAAGTTTGTCACATTTGGCATGAGTTCCAAGCTCTTATTTATAACAGAATTCTGAAACAAGAGTCTAAAGTTTCTATTTCGCTCATCTGGTTCTCTGTACATCTTCCATGATCGAAACTGTCCAAGATTGTGGACTAGAATAGAATTCATGACAAAAGTAGAACTTGAAATTTACCCTTATATGTCGGTCATACTGGATAGCAGGCGGGGTCATTGGTCAAATTTGTAAAACTTAATACTTTAATGATAATTGTGGCAAAATTTTGTTACATTCATCCCAACAGTTTCAGCGGCGAAGATTTGTGTAACCGTTCATAACGACGACGGTCGACGATAGAAGTCAATTAATGGGAAAAGATCAAATGGACCTAATGATAAGATCAGTTAAAAACGTGTGCATGGACATACACGGGAGACAAATTTGCATTCAATCTTCAGAAAACAATAGAGTCTTACTTTTCCTGCTTTAATTGATATTAGGTAGGATGTATAACGATTCTGTTGGTTTTTTTTAATTTATGTTTTTATGTTATGGGTTATAAAAACATTAATCACTTTGTAGGATTTACCGGTTACTGAGTGATTTGATAAAAGTTTCTTAAGCTTTGAAATGCATCTCACCTCTTTGGCGAAAAAAAAACCACATGGCTCATAGCTCCTTTAGACTGTATCTCAGTTGCATATGTTATTCTCAGAATTTTAATTTATGATATCTCCTTTTTGAGAAGTATGATCCAAAACATGTTGTGATATAATTTGGAAAAAAAAATTCATGTTTTCTAATTTTCAAAATAAGCAGATTTGAATGACACTTTTTTATACTTTAGTTCAAATAAAGCGAATATTGGATCAGTGGCAGAAGGATGATGCTAAATTTGTTGAGACTCATGCTGCAAAACATGTGCTTAAATGTATCCAGGATTTTAGTTGTGTCACTATTACAGCTAGTTCTGGTGTTGGGAAGACAGCAACCCTCCAACATGTGGTTTTGAAAATGGCTGATGAAGGGTATGATGTACTTATTGTAACCAATCCAAATGACATTGTGAAGTTTTATAATCCAAATCAGAAAGTATTGTTTGTAATTGATGACTTTTGTGGAAGTTATTCTATCAACCAGTCTGACCTTTACAATTGGGAACCAGTTATGACGCGTTTCAAAGAACTAATTTATAAATCACTCATAAAAATCATTGTGGCCTGTAGAATACAAGTATACAAAGATAAAAAATTCGAATCGTTGTCTATTTTCAAAACAAACGTATGTAACTTGTTATCAAAAAATTTATGCTTGTCGCAAGCTGAAAAAAAGTCAATAGCTGAAATGTACCTTGACACAGAAGCTACAGAGATTATCCAATATAGTGATTTACATGATTGTTTCCCGCTTCTCTGTAAACTTTATCGTGAAAACACTGAACGCAATATTATGGATTTCTTCCAGAATCCTTTTTTAGTGTATGAAGCAGAAATTGAAAAGCTCAAACAGAAAGAATTGTTTGGTAAATACTGTGCCTTGGCGTTGTGTGTCATGTTCAATAACAGTTTGAATACTGTAGTTTTAACAGACGATATCGATAAAGAAACAAAAAGGATCATAAAGAACACGTGTGAAGCATGTAGATTAGATAGAAGTACATCAAGATTAATCTTATTGGATGAACTTGATACACTTGAATATACTTTTTTGAAAAAAGGAGATGACGTTTACAGAACTATACATGATAAACTATTCGACTTTTTATCTTATTATTTTGGGAAACTAATGATGGAGTGTTTAATTAAGAATGCAAACAGTTGGTTTGTCAGCACACGATTTTTATTAGAGAGAAAAGAAGACATGGACCAGTTTATCACTGTTGTTCCACCCAAATACCATCAAATGTACATACAACGAATGGTCGATGACTGGTCAAACGGTCAGCTTTTGCCAGTGTTCTGTAATAAAAATTTTGACAATCCAGATTTCAGACACAGCTTTCTGTGTTTTCTGAAAACACTTGATTTATCATACCAGAGACAATTAGCCAAAACTAATGACATCAAAGACAAAAATGATGCACTAGTATATTTTTGTTTTATTTCTGACTGTCCTTTAATTCAGTGGTATCAGGATGTAAATGTTAACCAATTTAGATTGGATGGTATAAGTCCTGTACTTATTTCATCACAGAAAGGTAATACTGAAGCAGTTAAGATGTTACTTGAATACAAAGCGGACGTTAATAAATGCTCTGAGAGGGAAATATCTCCCCTGTTTATGGCTTGTCAGCAGAATCATGTTGAAGTAGTTAAGATGTTACTTGAGTACAAGGCGGATGTTAATAAATGTGATAAGGATGAAGTATCTCCCCTGTCTATGGCTTGTCATAAAAATCATGTTGAAATAGTTAAGATATTACTTGAGAACAAGGCAGATGTTAATAAATGTAATAAGTATGGAGTATCTCCTCTGTTTATGGCTTGTCGTCAGAATCATGTTGATGTAGTTAAGATATTACTTGAATACAAGGCAGACGTGAATAAATGTGATAAGTATGAATTATCTCCCCTGTTAAGCGCTTGTCAGGAGAATCACATTGAAGTAGTGAAATTATTACTTGAATACAAGGCGGACGTTGATAAATGTTATAAAATAAATGAAATATCTGCCTTGCATATGGCTTGTCATAAGAATCACGTTGAAGTAGTTAAGATATTACTTGAATACAAGGCAGACGTGAATAAACGTGATAAGTATGAAGTATCTCCCCTGTTAAGGGCTTGTCAGGAGAATCACATTGAAGTAGTTAAGATATTACTTGAATACAAGGCGGACGTTGATAAATGTGACGAAAGGGAAGTATCTCCCTTGGATATGGCTTGTCATTGGAATCATGTTGAAATAGTTAAGATATTACTTGAATACAAGGCAGACGTGAATAAATGTGATGAGTATGAAGTATCTCCCCTGTTAAGGGCTTGTCATTGGAATCATGTTGAAATAGTTAAGATATTACTTGAATACAAGGCAGACGTGAATAAATGTGATTGTTTTAAAAGATCTCCACTACGTATAGCTTGTTTGGAATATAATATTGATATAGTTAAGATGCTACTAGAAAATCCAGAACTTTTGTGATGTAAATCGGTTGAAGCATCTCCCCTGATTATTTACTGGTAAGAACAATCATGTTGATATAGCAAAGATGTTACTCGAATATTAGGAAGACGTTGATAAATGTTATCAGGATGGAAAATTAACTTTTTTTATAGCTTTTTATGGAGAAGATATGAATTTAGACGTTAAAAGTGCATTTACAATAGTGTTTCCTTACATTTTTGTCTCTTCTTTTTGTGGTTACACTAATATAGTTAAAGTGAATAGAGATAAGAAAGTTTACATTGAGAAAGTGACTTTGACAGTTCTTATAAAATCATTTTATACCGAAAGTAGTATCATACTAATAGTTGCATTTTATTATAGCTTCCGTTATAAATGCGTTTAAAACAATAAGAACACTCATGGAGTGGACAAAGAAGTTGTGTATGAGTGTTTGATTCATCAAAAAATACCTACAGTAATAATTTGTTATTTGTACAATAAATTATACAGCAAACAACAGTTTCATGTATATATGAGAATATTTGTGTCTCGTCTATGACAAATTTAGCAAAATGAAAAACATATTAGTACTCGTCTTTTTTCGTATAATTGAGAAACGCCTGGAATAAAACCTTAAATTTTAGCAATTAAAAAGACTGACTTATTCATATCATATATAAACATGCAAAATTGTCTTTTTAATTCATTATTAAAATAAGAACATCTGGTATAATTGTCAAGGGGGCAACTATCAACTGGATCGAGTGACGTTATCAGCTATAGATCACCATACTACCTTCACCAATGAGCAAAACTATAATCGTATAGTTAGCTATGAAAGTTTCCTGCATGAAAAAAAGGGTAGAGAATTGAAGCGTAAAAACTGACGGCTTGACTTATGTTTAGAGAAAAAAAAATAATTGCAACCGATAAATTTATGGCTCCTGCCTTCGAACAGACTCAAACGTATAGAACTGGACTTAATATATTTACATGCGCTCAGCTAAAACAATGGTGTAGCGTCACAACAGATGCCATACTGTAAAATAATGTCGGAAGGGCATAAATTGAAGCGTCATTAGTTTACTATAAATGGTCATATTTCGTAAATCAATTCATAAGATATAAATAAGTGAAACAATAATAAAAACAACCTTTGAAAATCACATAAACCCTAAAAAAAAAAGAGACCTTGTAAGTTGACCGGTATAGATTCTGCTGCTATGCATGCAGCACCATCCATGCAAAATCACTAGTCATTATACATGAACATGTTGAATATATGATGATTGCAATTTGTGCTCATGTGGAAAATATACGTGAATCAAAACATGGAATAATGTAATACATGTATGCAATAAATGATGTATTGAACTTCTAATGCTATTTTTTATGACAGGATTTCCAAGAGTTACAATAAAGTTAATTTGTTCTTTAGTTGTACTTACTTTAACTCGTAAATCAAGCTTTTCAAAACGGGCTATTCTGCCTTGTACCAAATATTCGAGTCGTGATAAATCAATCATCGGGATTAACCCCATATATTGATATACGCAAATGTTCTCTTTTCGGAATTATGTCCGACTAGAACTTATTTTAAATGTTGAAATTAAAAATATTTCGACCTGGATAGGTTGTTTCTCGTTAATAGTTGCAATAAATTGTAAGAATCACCTAAGTAAAGCAATTGTAGAGTTAAAATAAGCTATAAATATATATATATCTTGCTTTTATATTAAATAAAAGGAATTTTCTCTGTACCTTTTTTTGTGAATATCTGTATTTTTTTTGTTGTCGTTTGTCCTTTCCTCTTTGACTTCTAAATCCCAGAACCCCGACTAAGTCTTCCGTTCTTGTTTTATATGACTCTGCTATTGTAGCTATTGCAATTGCTAAAATTTAGCTATCCCTGTGGCGTCCCTATAATTACAGCTAAGAGTGGCGCGAAATTCGCCATCTCTTAGGTAACGATTAGAATCTCGTACTTTCATCCCAACAACATGTTACTTCTTTGTACTATCAACATTATTCAACTTCCGTTCAATAAATCTCAAATAAACTTTTTTTCATTGAAAACTATTACCAAATATAGAATCAGGATAAATTTATCCATATCGAGCCTCTAAAAGTTTCCTTTTATTTTCATTCAAGTACGCACATGCGCAAAGTCAACTTTCGAATACACAACCTCGATGGAATTTTGTACATCAGTAGTTTGTAAATATTGACCGATAAGACAACAATTTGAAACAAAATGAAATGTTGGCATGCTAAAAAGGTAAGACCAGAAGAAGTCCAACAGACGTATAACCTCTGAAACAACTGCCATGCGCCTAAACGAAAGAAATCCTTTAAACCATTAGACGTCCCACTTCGTACAAAAATATTGTATGCTGACTCCTCCACATGTGCTTAAATTTACCAATCTCATATACCAAATATTTATAAGTAAATGGACTTTACCATTAACTGTAACATATGGTGCGTTGGTATAATTAATGTGCAAAGTAACTCACACAACCTCTTGTTATAAAAGGAGGGGTCAGTTTGTAGATCATTACAATACCCTCTGTTTTTAGTGAGGTCCTCCGAACTTCAAATTAAAATAAAGGCATAAAACATTAAGACTGTTGATTTCATTTATGTTAAATATGATGCGAAAAATGTCACTGTTTTTAAACGTTTTTCTGACTTAGAGCATTCTATTTTTCACAAGTCAAATGACTGACTTCTGTGTGAGCCTCTATCTATATGGAGGATATCTTCTGTCCCTATAATCTCGGTATTCTCTGCTGTCTCTATGATTGTCTCTATTATCCCTATCATCCCTATCTTCTCTATTGTCTTTATCTGCAGTTTTTGTCTCATTATTGTCCCTTAACCACTGGTTCAGTCCTTTAAGCTAGTTAGCCATCTTATTGAATGCCTTAGTTTGCTCCCCGACCATTGAGGTTAGTTATTTAACATTTTCTTCCCCTAGTTTAAAACTTTTATTTATGATCCTGAATTTGGATGCTTCTTTTAAGTTTTTGTTCAATTGTGAGGTAAAGGTTTGCATCTGCTTGTCATTTTCCTCTTTGGGTGTAGATTTGGATGATGATGTTGAACTTGATGTAGTTGAAGAATTTTCCGATTCTTACCTTGCTGTTTCAACCACTGTAACATTCACTACCTCAGTGTTATCCAAATCACCCGACACCACCGTTTCAGCGTCATATTCCCCCATCTATTCTCTTTATTCAGAAAATGCAGAACTGCCAGTATTTGGTTACTTAAATTACTCGCCGTTCTTCCGTTTTCCCGTCTTTTCTTGGTGTAGTGTTATTTGCTCTTATCTTTGTTGAATACAATAATCACTTGAAATGAAGTATGGCATATCAGAATGTCCAAAGAAAGTGTCAGGGTTGATGGTAATACCTGATTTCTTCTGTATACCAAGTTTTTTCTTATGCACTGGATATGTATCGACGTGCTTGGCCAACTCTTCTTGTGTGTTACACCTGTAGTCACACAGGGTGCACCAATACGGGCACTGTGTGGCTAGTAAATGTTGTTTTGTTATGTGGTTGACTAGTCTCTTTCTTTCAAAAATTGTCATTCGGTTGCCTGAACCAATCTATTGATAAGGTTAATGGCCATAAGGCCAAAGAAAATTATCAAACATCGAGGCCATAATCAGTAATGCATGTTTTTATTTTTTTCATTGATATCTGAAAAAAACGTAATTTTCCAAATTTGCTCGTTATATCCTCATGATTTGGTATTCAATTTTAATCAAAACAACACAAAACTCAATATCAGAGTTATCTCCTCTATTCTGTTTGATATAAGTGACGCGTAAATGTAACTCATGAAGCCTTAGTTATAGAGACCTTTGCTATTTAGATAAGAGGTCATTGGTCCCTTGGATTCACGATCACATGTCAAAATCTTGTTCTCAAGTTTAACTTTTGCTTGTTATCTCTTATTTGCTAACTCTTCCACTTAAAAGAAAACCGTGTAACATATTTCTTTATTTTGTCCCAGGTAATAGTTATACTCTTTTCGACATTGTTTTTAATACATAATGTATTTATATTGTGTAAACGATTATATTTATTCGTTCAATCTATGTTTACTTGTTGTTGTTAAAATTTCTTTTTGATCGATCGCGATATAAGCAATTTCAATTGACATGTTTAAATTGATTTATACTACTCGTTTATGGGTTATTGATAGCCTGCTGTTCTGTGTGAACCAAGGTTCTGTGTTGACGACCGTACTTGAACTATAATTGTTAACTTTTTATAAGTTATAACTTTGATGGTGAGTTATCTCATTGGCACTCATACCAATTCTTATATCTTCTTTTTTTGATTTGTTCTATATCCACCATATCGCTTTTTGTGTGATATAGAGGGCATGCTATTATAATTTTCTTCGTTTAAATTAGAGACTTTTTAGTTCTGTAATTTACATCTCAATGTAAAATTGGTATTTAATGAACACAACTATGGGAAGTCCAGGTTGACATTTGAAGAAAACATGACGCAAAAAAACATGCTCAATAAAACAAAATGCATCAAGGAAATTTTTACAGTTTTGTGAATAAGAAATTAGAAAACTTTCCCAGATTGAAGAAACAATAACTGACTGTATTTAACTAGAAACAAATAGAATTTTTATATTTCAATTCTATATTAAGATTGCATTTCGAATATTAGGACTTTTTGGATATGCCTCTATAAAATCAGAAGTATTATACCGCTGTTCAAAACTTAGAAATCGATAGAGAGAAAACAAATCTTGGTTACAAAGTAAGACAAAGGGAAACACATCACATATAAGGGTAAAACAAATGAACAACAGCACGACTGATTTGCAACAAAGACAAACGCCAGCATACAAGAAAATGAACTATTTGCTATCAGGCTATTTGGTAACAACTGCCATATTCCTGACTCCGTACGGAACATTGAGAAAACCTGGTTTTAGGGCTAGCCAAACCTCCCGCCTATATGACAGTGTTAAAAGCTATCGCTAAAATGACAACAATAAGTAACAGATATACAGTACAAACAAACGGAAGAGCACTCAGCATTTAGAAACGCATAAATAAATAAAACTCGTACCCTTTTATGTGGTTGGTGATGATCTTTTTCTTTTGTTGTCCCATTTATAAATGTACTATTTTCATATACACCAATCTATTGTTGAGGATCGTACAATAACCTTAAGAATCCCTTCAGTATTTCTTTGATTCAATTGAAAGGAGAGAGTATTGCGTAATGTGTGCTACTTCTATCTTTGCTATACCAAATATAAAATTACTGTAGACACGAAAGATGCTTGCTTATATCTGGATGTTTATTGCTATAACTCACGAAATATTGTGATAGATTTTGTTTTTTAAGAAATAAATGTTAGCGTACAGGAGTCAGATTCAAACTGTCTTACAATTATTTCTGAGTTTAGATATTCTGTAAATGTTTTTTCCCAACCGTCAAAATATACTTGGTTGCTTCATTTCCAACTGTGAATGTCTTGTAGATAGAATACCATTTGTTCCCCGTCCAGTCACCTAAATCTATTCTTAACTCATACATTCCACTAGTTGTCAAAATATGTATATTATCATTCCCTGTTTTAAAAAAAAATGCAAGGAATATACGATTGAAATTATTTTATGTTAAACCGTTTAAAATATTTATTATTTTTTTTATCAATTTAGATTCATAATTAGGAATAAAATTGAGAATGGAAATGGGGAATGTGTCAAAGAGAGAACAACCCGACCATAGAAAAAACAACAGCAGAAGGTCACCAACAGGTCTTCAATGTAGCAAGAAATTCCAGCACCCGGAGGCGTCCCTCAGCTGGCCCCTAAACAAATATATACTAGTACAGTGATAATGAACGTCATACTAATTTCCAAATTGTACACAAGAAACTAAAATTAAAATAATACAAGACTAACAAAGGCCAGAGGCTCCTGACATGGGACAGGCGCAAAAATGCGGCGGGGTTAAACATGTTTATGAGATCTCAACCCTCCCCCTATACCTCTAGCCAATGTAGAAAAGTAAACGCATAACAATACGCACATTTAAAATTCAGTTCAAGAGAAGTCCGAGTCTGATGTCAGAAGATGTAACCAAAGAAAATAAACAAAATTACAATAATACATAAATAACAACAGACTACTAGCAGTTAACTGACATGCCAGCTCCAGACTTCAATTAAACTGATTGAAAGATTATGATTTTATCATATGAATATCAGGCACAATCCTTCCCGTTAATATATATTATTCGTTTGATGTTTTTGGATTTTTGATTTCGCAATCACTAGAAACTGTCCGTTTAGAATTATGGTCTTATTTTTATTTTACTTTGTTTTTAAATTTAAGGTGGTATGGGAGGTTAAAATAAAAATGATAGAAGTTGTTCATACTTTGCCAAAACGTAGTATATATTGACATATGTTAAAAAATATAATAAAATTGATAGGTCACCGCGCATTTTCTCAAGCTACAGGTTATGACAATGGATTATACAGGAAAAAACATTATTATGTGATTAGATGCTAAACTAAATGATAGAATTGTAAAGTAAAACACCAAAATATAGCTTTTCGACAATGCTTTCAGAATATCAAAAGAAAAGATGGGTCACCGTACATTTTTATAGGCGATTTTGGTCTTTTGTGGATAGTTGTCTCATTGGCAATCATACCACATCTTCTTTTTTATATAGAATACAAGACTAGTAACTAGTAAAATTATATTTTCTACCTAATAAAACAATACAATTGATACTTGATACACAAAATCTAAAATTGAAATCTCATTAACTGATCAATCATGGAAAAGTAAATCTTTTCGAGAATAAAAAGTGAAAAAGATCCCCCAAAAAAAAACAGCTAGCAAAAATAAGAGATATTCACAACTCGAAAACAAAATAAAAATGAAAATCACAAATAATTGTTACTGTATAAAAACATCATGTAGTTTTCCTATACGATTGAAAAGTCACGCTTGCCTGCTGTTGTCAATTAAATGTTAATGACGGTAATAATTCTTTTTTTTTCTTTTTTTTTTCTTGTTCAGTTTTCCGTCTCTTGGAATTTTCAGTACCGATAGGTATTTATTCACAATGTTAGACCTACCGTCCAACCTCCATCGAATTCATCCATGTTACAAAAGACTGTCATAGCTGTAGAATTGTCTGGGTATATAGTGTACACATCGCTATTCTTGTGTTCTGCCTTCAGTTCAGTACAGTCGCGGGGTTTATTTAAATCCAAAGGTTTGCATAGACCTAAAATTAGTAGTCGGATATCAATTTTGTTCATAAGCATTCCGATAAATAGGCAACTCTGCTACAAAAGCTGTCATTCATCACAAGGACAACAAATATAAACCATGCAAATGTCTACTGGATACATCATGTAAATGTAAGAATACTTTGTAGAAGTCAATGAAACAGTTCGTACTTGTTTTAATGACGCATAACAATTGATAAATATAATTAAAAAAACAGTATTGAACACATGTATTAGCTTGAAATGACACTCAGTTAACAAACAAGGTTAGAGAATATGATTATTTTATACAAAAAGGATTTGCTTACCCTGAACATCATTTTTCAACATCCTTATTTCACTCGATTCTTCTTTCGGGCCTTTACTCGCTGAAATATTTTATAAACTGATCAATATAAAAAAGATGATGTTACATGATTACCAATGAGACAACTCTCCACAAGAGACAAAATGACACAGAAATTAAATATAGGTAACCGTACAGCCTTCAACAATAAGCAAAGTTTGCTATTTTTTTGTAATTTTATTGAATTCTCTTTTATTTATTTATTATTTCTAGATTATTGAAATCACGTTAATTTCATATACCGTTAAAAAATACAATGATTCAATGTTGTATTTCAAGTAATACTTGCCTTCCACTATCCATTTCAACTTATTTCTCAACTGTGTGTTAAGTTTCACTATATCACTGTATACAACAATGCCTACAATAAAATCATTATTACAATAACACAAATGTTGGTAGATTTAATATCTTGGGATTATCATCTCTTGTTTATCCATTTTAAGTCTACTTTTGAAAAGACAAATGAAGATGTGGCTGCTTCTTTACGAATCAAACTAGTTACACTAGCATGCTATATTACAAATGCTGTACAATAAAAATTACAATATTTACTAAACAAAAAGGGTTATGACGTTCTTTTTCGTAATAATTAAATGGGAAAAACTACTCTATTTATTACTTAACATTTCACAGAACCAAGTGAAGTATATGTAAGTGACGTAATACCTTTTTTGTTTAAATCTTTTAAGAATTCTAAATAACATAAAACTCACTGTTCAGTATGGATTGGGTGTCTTTTAACAGTTGATTCGCTGTCTTGTTTGGTTTACCGTGGAAACATACCTCTGTAATATTTGAGACATAGTATATTGTAAAAAATATTAAAAAAAAAGTAAAGTGAAACAATAAATTAGTATAAACAGATGGAAGAAATTAAAAACCATGGCTTTCAAAATATGAGTTTGAGCATTCCTGATTAAAATAAAATCCTCCAAGAGGAGTACAAGATGTTTGGTCTTTCGTAAAAATTGGACATATTTGATAAGTGCTAAGGGAAATACTGACTCATGAATAACAAACTAATTATGACAATGCTATGAGTTAAAAGGATTATTTAAACATTTACTCAATAAAATTGAGAATGGAAATGGGGAATGTATCAAAGAGACAACAACCCGACTATAGAAAAAACAACAGCAGAAGGTCACCAACAGGTCTTCAATCTAGCGAGAAATTCCCGCATCCGGAGGCGTCCTTCAGCTGGCCCCTAAACAAATATATACTAGTTCAGTGATTATGAACGCTATACTAAAACCTGGTCATTTGTTTTAAAGGTTTTTCAAAATGTGAATATACTAATAGGACGGGCACAGGACGTTTGCGCTTTTTTTACCTGTAAAACAATAGGACATTTGCGCTTCAAATACTATGGACATTTGCGCTTTAAAATTTGAATCACCTGTATTAAATGCATAGGACAAAACCTAAGAGCATCTCAAACTATGACCAAGTGAGCATTCTTTTAACCGCAAGCTTTCTAAAGGTGAAAAATATGAGTGAGTTTTGCATTGATGATATATATAAACTCATCATAGATACCAGGGTTAAATTTGGTATTTACGACGGACACGCATTTTGTCTACCAAAGACTCCTCAGTGACGCTCGAATCCGAAAAAGTTAAAAAGGCCAAATAAAGTTCGAAGTTGAAGAGCATTGAGGACCAAATTTCCAAACAGTTTTGTCAAATACAGCTAAAGAAATCTACTCCTGAGGAAGAAAAGCCTTAGTAATTCTAAAATTCAAAAGTTTTGTAAACAGTAAATTTTTAAAAATTAAAATACCAATGATACTTCATGTCAGCACATGCTGACTACTGGGCTGGTGATACCCTCGGGGAATAAAACTCCACCAGCAGTGGCAGCGACCCAGTGGATGTAAATAAACTCATCATAGATTCCAGGTTTAAATTTTGTATTTGCGCTATTTGATCTCAGAAGACAATATCAACAAAAGCAATAAAAAAAAAGAATAATCCTCTTTTTGAAGATTCAGGAGGAAAATAAAATAAAAATACCTTGTAATGAGAACATTATATTATCAACTTTTGAGTCAACGTCTAATGGTTCTCGCTTGTAATTTGTTTCCCATTTATCAGTCAAGTCGTCGGATATTTCTCTCCGGTTTGCTGGTGAAGTTTTCTGTTTTGTCATCGGTGCTAATAATTAGAAAAAGTTTCTATTGGTAAAAATGTTTGCATAAATATTACTTTGGTGCTGGAGCCAAAAATTCTAATGACTAACACATGAAGCGTACTGGTTTGAATGACTACATTTGTTTTAAGTTTTAACCCACTTGCAAGCCTTTGCAAAAAGAGAATTGCAGTGAAAAATGAAAATCTGTAATTATATACAGCATTATCCCTTTGTATGATTGAAATTTATTCAAACGTTCAAAGCAGAGAAATTTTGTTGTTTCTTTGATTTTAATGTTATACCTCCTGTATGTTATTTAAATACTTTAATATCATTAACGTCCTACCTTCATTGATTTCAATTTTAACGCCTTCTACACACAACAAAATAATCGTGTAAAAGAAACTGACCAACATCGTCATCATGATTGGTGATATTGACATTCTAGTTTGAATCATCGTATATACATATATAGGTATGACATTTATTAATTGCTTCGTAGCGTGACTTAAATTATTCATTTGCATGTTATGATTCTCCTTTCAATAACAAAACGATATCAATGTACATAAAAAAGTTTCCAAAGACCACACTAAATTCCAAGAATACAATATTAAATGTTTTCTTCGAACGAACACATTTCGCAATATTCATTAAAATAAATTTGCTTTTGCTTCAAGCGAATTATGGTAACTAAGGATTTTTCATCAAAAAAGAAAAGCCGAATTAATTAAATTTACAATTATAATGTGTTTATAGTACTTCTTAAACATTCATTGAAGATAATTTATTTTAAGTCACCCTTTAAATGTGTCTTTAGTCGTTGATCCTTTTTTCAATTTCAGTTACTATGGATTCATTCATTCTCGTTAGATACCAATTTCGTGGATTTCGTGGTTACAAGTGAACCACAAAACTAAATGTTCAACGAATAACCATTTTTATAGGCTTATTTGTAGACTTCATCAAAACCACGAAATTAAAAATCAACGAACATGCAAGTTTTCCGTTGTCCACGAAAATTGGTAACTATGAAAAATAAATGAATCCAAAGTATGTAAATATTTAAATTTAGATTGTTGATCAATAAAACAATAAAAATAAAATGCTTATTTTTGAGAAAAAAAAATTCGACTCGTGAGAGGGTTTGAATTTCCAATCATCAAGTAAACAGGGATCTCCATGGCCTGTTTAACGATGGCGCCCCGCCATCGTTCAAATGTCTTCGCCATCGTCAAATGACTGGCGCCATCGTTCAATTGTCTTCCGCCATCGTTCAAAAATGTGATCGTTTTTATAGCCTGACGCCATTTTTTTAGCAATTATAATCAAATGCATGTAATTGCATAACCCTCAGGCCTTTTGTATAGTATAATCCAATACAGTTCTAACGCCTGAGAGATATCCGGATTAAGATCGCTAATCACTTGAAACTGAGCTTGTACAGGTAGATCAACAAACCAGACAGGAGAATATATTCTGAAGATAGACGATTCATTTGTCGAATTATTTAACTAAGTTTCCGCAAATGCTTATGATAATTCAGATTAAATAAATAAATTAATAATCCAGTTACAAAGTTTAACAAGTCGAACACGTGCTTTCCTTTTGACTTATGCAATCAGCATCCCCTTTTTAAGAAGTAAAAAATAAGACGTAAAACAGTAATTATTATTTCATCGCAAATAACTCGAGTACTGCTGTATTGTAACGATAATATAGAACTACTTTAAAAGTTAAAAAGTAAAAACTTTTAATATTTCCTGTAAAGAAATATCGTATCGTAATTCCGAATTCATTTCGTAGTTTACAATCAAATTGATACATCCGCGTTTCCGGTTTCTATTCCTTCAGACTCGAAGGATGCATGTTGCATAGCATCGATTTGCTAGATACAGTCATTAAAAACCTTTTCATTTGACTACGTTTGCTTTACAATTCTTTTTCACCTTTTACATAACCCGTACGACTCATTTTGTCGTTGCTGCAAACCAGCCATACCGGTAATGGGATCATGACTTCTGAATTTGACAGTGTCCGTGAAAAATAAGCTCCACATGATTTTTAACCCTCATAACAATTACCAAAATAGAAAGAAAACTACATGGGGACCTTCGTGATAGCTATTGGTCGTTCTCGACTAAGGGAAAGGGAGGGGGCATGAGGGCTTGGCCTTTGAAGGGTTACAAACGGCAATTAGTTGAAAATATATATACTTCTATTTAGTATTTATAATGAAAATGCAAATGAATATAATTTAGATAAGCAAAGAATTAGCATGTTCACCTATTTTTATGTTGAGGGATGAAGTACTTTCGATCGCGCTACACTGTACAGCGTTGATACGGTTTATGATGGTGAAAGTTCCTCCATGATCGTTCAATTTTCATCCATGGAGATCCCTGGTAAATGTAGAACAAATAGTGTCTTTAAATATCAGCTGTATTTGTACGAGGCTAGGAAACAAGGTGTATGCGAGCTTTTAGCGAGCTACTACACCTGTTTCGAGCCGAGTACAAATACAGCTGATAATAATAATAATAATAATAATAATAATTAAAAACCAATTGTTCAAAGAACAATTGAAGGTCTTTCCACAAGTAAAGATCTATTTTATTATCAAAATATTAAAAATCAATCTAAAATGTCAGTTCCTATGACTTTATAATGTATAAATATGAATTTAAAGCAAAGGTCAAAATCTAGAACGTCCTATTAACCTTTGACCTTGACCTCAATTTCAAGGTCACCAACCAAGGACCTCAAATAAAAAGACCCTAGGTCTGTAATATGTATGGTTAATGAGTTATATTACTTTAGGCATGATTTTAAATATAAGATGGGCGAAAACTCTCATTTATTGTTTACGCACCCTTCCAACCAAAATGAATAAGTGTCAATATGTCGCAACTCACAATTTAGTAAAAATAATTTGTCAATATCTTTCACGGTTGTTGAAAATAAGAGAAAAGAAGCCAAAATCAAAATTTAGAATATGACCTTCACCTTTGACCTTGACCTTATTTTCATTTTTTTGGACCAAGGAACTTAAATCCAAACACCCTAGGCCTATATCTCTGATGGTTTACCAGTTAGAAACGCATATCACTTATATCAAATGCATAAGGGGAAATAACTCTCATATGGAGTCTCCGGATAGCTTCGGTCCAAATGAATATCCTAATCCTGAAGAAGTAACGAGCAGTTTGGTAAAAGAAATTTGTCGTAATCTTTTACGGTTGCGAAGGAGTAGTGGCCACAAGAAAAACAGTGTTTGGGGAGATAACTCTTACAACGTAAAATATTTGGTTACGCAGTTGTCAGTTTTAAAAGAGCATAAGCTTTATGATATCATATTCCAAATATCTAAGCGACATCTTTTGAAACATCAATACTACGCAAGAAAAAATTTAGGCGGAAGAAAAAAAAAAAAAAAAAAAAAATAATAATCAGAACAAATTCAATAGGTCTTTCCACGGAAAAGTGGAAAGACCTAATAATAATAATAATAATAATAGCTTTATTTAAAGAGAGTAACTTATTTGGATTACACCAATTTTCAATAAGGCTCTCTATATATACATACAATGTTAACAATATGAATAAAACATAATTAATCTACTATTACACACATGTAAAGAATAGACGTATCGAAAGTAATATAACAACAACAACAACAACACCTATGGTATACATTGTGGCTTAACTTAGAAATTTAACACTTTTCAAAATAAAATGACTTGTAAGAGTTTTTAAATGTAGACATACTTTTTGATTTTTTAATTTCACTGGACAATGAATTCCACACTTTTGGACCACTAAAAGAAAAACTTGATTTGTATAATTCTGTATTTGATTTAGGGACAATAAAATTATCCGATGATGAAAGTCGAGTATTGTACGATTGTTTACTACTTGTAGGCACAATAAGATTTGATAAATATTTTGGTGCCAGTTGGTGTTTTGATTTATACATTAATAATGATTTGTGGTAAGATATTCTCTTAGTAACAGGAATAATTCCAGATTCCTTAAATAGTTCACTGGATGGTTTACGAATATCGTGTTCGTTTAAAATAATTCTAGCTGCCCTTTTTTGCAATTTTAGTAAACTGTCAACTAAAAACTTGTTACAGTTTCCCCATACTGAACAACAGTAATCCAAATGTGAAAGAATATACGCATTGTAAAATAGAATTCGTGCATTGTGATTCAAGAATTTCTTGATTCTTTTTGATAAAGCTAATGAAGAATTAACTTTTTTGATTATATGATTAATTTGATCATACCAAGAAAGAGTTTTGTCAACAAAAATACATAGGACTTTTTCACAGTGACTTTCATTAATCTTTTGGCCATTAATGGATACATTTAATGTGTCATTACACATCACAGACAGTTTTTGTTTTGAACCTATACACATTGTCTTAGTTTTTGACACATTAACTAACATTTTGTTTTCATCAACCCATTGACAAATATTTTTTAATACAACATTAAGTGTCTGACTTATATACCTTTTGTCTTTTCCAATTACAGAAATAGTTCTATCATCAGCAAAAAGATCAAGATTATGATTAGGATTACACAAATGCAAATCATTAATAAATATCAAGAATAATATAGGACCTAAAACGGACCCTTGAGGTACACCTGCTTTTAATGTAGATACATCTGAAAAAGTATTTGAAATTGATACGACTTGATGTCTATCAGCTAAATACGAAGTAAACCAATGAATAGAATTATAAGAACATTTATATTTTTGTAATTTTTGAAGGAGCAGTTTGTGATTTAGAAGATCAAACGCTTTACACAGATCTAAAAATACTGCCCCTACTAAATTTCCTTCATCAATGGCTTTTAACCATTTATCTAACAAAGAAGTCATAGCAGTTTGACAGGAATGGTTTGCACGAAAGCCTGATTGCATGACATACAATAGATTATATTTGTTTAGAAAATTCATCAAATGAGTTTTTACGTGTCGCTCAAGGATCTTAGATAGTAATGGTAAAATTGCAATAGGTCTGTAGTTAAAAACATCATTTTTTGAACCTTTATGTTTAAATACTGGTAGAACTTTAGCCAGTTTGAATAACGATGGATATACTGATTTTCTGATGCTTAAATTAAAAATGTGGCATAATGGAAATGAAATTAGGTGTGATGACATTTTTAAAAATTTTGCACTGATATTATCAAGACCTGTTGCTTTTTTCTCATCAAGTGTGATTAATTGATGGAGGACAAATTCACTAGTTATTTGTGGTATGGTAAAAAAGACATTTTCTGGTACACGATATGAATATAATTATCAAGTTTTCCAGAACAACTGGTGCTTGAGTTTGAATTAGGATTAACATTTTCAGTAATATTTGTAAAATAATTATTGAAAGTATCAGCAATGCTTTTAGGGTCTGTAATTGGTTTATTGCTACAGTCATTTAAGATTGCATGGTCAAGATGATTTTCACTACCATTTACATTATGCAAGTGTTTCCATAATTTGCTGCTATTTCCTTTTTCTTGTTCTAATACTTCAGTTTAAACATTTTGTTTTGAATTTTCTATGAGGTATTTAACCTTGTTTCTCCAAAATTTATAGTTATATGTGTCTTTTTTCTTATGATAATAATCACGTTTTTTCATGCCCTCCATAATTTCATCATTTATCCACTGATTTTGATAAACATGCTTAACTCGCTTTTTAATGAGAGGAGCATGATGATTTAACACTTCAGTAAAAATATTTATAAAACTTAGTAGCGCTTCATCAGGGTCATCAATTTCTAGTATACTGTCAAAGGGACACTGAGATAAATATATTTAAAGACACTAAACAGTTATTGTCTTTATCCTGCAATTAATTAGGTCTTTCCACCTTTCCGTGGAAAGACCTATAGGTTTTGTTCTGATTATTATTATTATTAGGTCTTTCCACTTTTCCGTGGAAAGACCTATTGAATTTGTTCTGATTATTAGGTCTTTCCACCTTTCCGTGGAAAGACCTATAGGTTTTGTTCTGATTATTAGGTCTTTCCACCTTTCCGTGGAAAGACCTATAGGTTTTGTTCTGATTATTAGGTCTTTCCACCTTTCCGTGGAAAGACCTATTGAATTTGTTCTGATTATTAGGTCTTTCCACCTTTCCGTGGAAAGACCTATAGGTTATGTTCTGATTATTAGGTCTTTCCACCTTTCAGTGGAAAGACCTATTGAATTTGTTCTGATTATTAGGTCTTTCAACCTTTCTGTTGAAAGACCTATTGTATTTGTTCTGATTATTATTAGGTCTTTCAACCTTTCTGTTGAAAGACCTATTGTATTTGTTCTGATTATTATTATTATTATTTTTTTTTTTTTTTTTCTTCCGCCAACTTTTTTTTCCTTCGCTGTTTTTTTGTTTCACAAGATGTCGCTTAGATATTTGGTATATGATATCGAACAGTTAATGCGCTTCTGAAACTGACACCGCGTAACAAAAACCTTTACCTTGTAAGAGTTATCTCCCCAAACACTGTTTTTCTTGTGGCCACTACTTCTTCGCAACCGTATAAGAAACCGACAAATTTATTTTTCCAAATTGCTCGTTATATCCTTAGGATGTTCTGTTTCATTTCAACGGAAGCTATCCGGAGACTCCATATGAGAGTTATCCCCCCTTTTATATATGATATCAGTGATATGCATTTCTAACTGGTAAACTATAAGTGATAGAGACCTAGGGTCTTTTGATTTAAGATCCTTGGTCCAAAAAAATGAAAATTAGGTCAAGGTCAAAGGTCAAGGTCAAATTCTAAATTTTGATTTTGGCTTATTTTCACCTTTTTTCATTAACCTTATAAGATATCGACATTTTTTTTTTACTTAATTGTTAGTTGCGACATGTCATAACTTATAAATTTTGGTTGCAAGGGTGCGTAAACCAAAAAAGGGAGTTTTCGCCCCTCTTATATTAAGAATTATGCGTAAAGTGATTTTACTCATGAACCATACATATTAAGGAACTAGTGTCTTTTTATTTGAGATGTTTAGTCTATGACCTTGAAATTGAGGTCAAGGTCATAGGTTAATTGGACGTTCTAGATTTTGACCTTTGCTTAAAATTCATAGTTATACATCATTAAGCAATAGGAACTGACATTTTCAACTGAATTTTAATATTTTCATATCTAAATAGATCCTTATTGGTTGAAAGACCTTCAATTGTTCTTTGAACAATTGGTTTTTAATTAGGTCTTTCAACCTTTCAGGTGAAAGACCTATTGTTTTTGTTCTGATTATTATTTTTTTTTTTCTTCCGCCAAATTTTTTTTCCTTCACTGTTTTTTTGTTTCCCAAGATGTCGCTTAGATATATGGTATATGATATCGAACAGTTCATACGCTTCTGAAACTGACACCGCGTAACAAAAACCTTTACCATGTAAGAGTTATCTCCCCGAACACTGTTTTTCTTGTTATGTCTAAGGCTTCGCAACCGTATAAGAAACCGACAAATTTATTTTTCCAAATTGCTCGTTATATCCTCAGGATGTTCTGTTTCATTTGGACCGAAGCTATCCGGAGACTCCATATGAGAGTTATCCCCCCTTTTATATATGATATAAGTGATTTGCATTTCTAACTGGTAAACCATAAGTGATAGAGACCTAGGGTCTTTTGATTTAAGATCCTTGGTCCAAAAAAATGAAAATTAGGTCGAGGTCAAAGGTCAAGGTCAAATTTTAAATTTTGATTTTGGCTTATTTTCACTTACTTCATTAATTTTATAAGATTGCGACAAATTATTTTTACTAAATTGTTAGTTGCGACATGTCGTAACTTATAAATTTTGATTGGAAGGGTGCGTAGACAATAAATGGGAGTTTTTGCCCTTCTTATATTTAGAATTATGCGTAAAGTGATATTACTCATAAACCATACATAATACTGACCTAGGGTCTTTTGATTTGGGATCCTTAGTTTATGACCTTGAAATTGAGGTCAAGGTCATAGGTTAATTGGACGTTCTAGATTTTAACCTTTCTTCGAAATTCATATTTTTATATCATAAAGACATAGCAACTGACATTTTCAATTGAATCTTAATATTTTTATATCAAAATAGATCCTTATTGGTTGAAAGACCTTCAATTGTTCTTTGAACAATTGGTTTTTAATTATTATTTTTTTTCTTCCGCCAACTTTTTTTTCCTTCACTGTTTTTTTGTTTCGCAAGATGTCGCTTAGATATATGGTATATGATATCGAACAGTTAATACGCTTCTGAAACTGACACCGCGTAACAAAAACTTTTACCTTGTAAGAGTTATCTCCCCAAACACTGTTTTTCTTGTTATCCCTAAGGCTTAGCAACCGTATAAGAAACCGACAAATTTATTTTACCAAATTGCTCGTTACATCCTCAAGATGATTTGAATAATTTTGACCGAAGCTATCCGGAGACTCCATATGAGAGTTATTCCCCCTTTTATATATGATATAGGTGATATGCATTTCTAACTGGTAAACCATAAGTGATAGAGACCTAGGGTCTTTTGATTTAAGATCCTTGGTCCAAAAAAATGAAAATTAGGTCAAGGTCAAAGGTCAAGGTCAAATTCTAAATTTTGATTTTGGCTTATTTTCACTTATTTTCATTAACCTTCTAAGATATCGACAAATTATTTTTACTAAATTGTTAGTTGCGACATATCGTAACTTATAAATTTTTGTTGCAAGGGTGCGTAGACAATAAACGGGAGTTTTCGCCCCTTTTATATTTAGAATTATGCGTAAAGTGATATTACTCATGAACCATACATATTAAGGAACTAGTGTCTTTTGATTCGAGATGTTTAGTCCATGACCTTGAAATTGAGGTCAAGGTCAAAGGTTAATTGGACGTTCTAGATTTTGACCTTTGCTTTAAATTCATATTTATACATCATAAAGCCATAGGAACTGACATTTCTAACTGAATTTTAATATTTTCATATCAAAATAGATCTTTATTAGTTGAAAGACCTTCAATTGTTCTTTGAACAATTGGTTTTTAATTATTATTATTATTATTATTATTATTTTTATTTTTTTTCTTCCGCCAACTTTTTTTTCCTTCGCTGTTTTTTTGTTTCACAAGATGTCGCTTAGATATATGGTATATGATATCGAACAGTTAATACGCTTCTGAAACTGACACCGCGTAACAAAAAACTTTACCTTGTAAGAGTTATCTCCCCGAACACTGTTTTTCTTGTGTTCTCTAAGGCTTTGCAACCGTATAAAAAACCGACAAATTTATTTTTCCAAATTGCTCGTTAAGTCCTCAGGATGTTCTGTTTTATTTTGACCGAAGCTATACAGAGACTCCATATGAGAGTTATCCCCCCTTTTTATATGATATAAGTGATATGCATATATAACTGGTAAACCATAAGTGATAGAGACCTAGGGTCTTTAGATTTAAGATCCTTGGTCCAAAAAAATGAAAATTAGGTCAAGGTCAAAGGTCAAGGTCAAATTCTAAATTTTGATTTTGGCTTATTTTCACTTATTTTCATTAACTTTATAAGTTTTCGACAAATTATCTTTACTAAATTGTTAGTTGCGACATGTCGTAACTTATAAATTTAGATTGGAAGGGTGCGTAGACAATAAATGGGAGTTTATGCCCCTCTTATATTTAGAGTTTAGCGTAAAGTGATATAACTCATGAACCATACATAATACAGACCTAGGGTCTTTTGATTGAGGATCCTTGGTTAATGACCTTGAAATTGAGGTCAAGGTCATAGGTTAATTTTACGTTCTAGATTTTGACCTTTGCTTGAAATTCATATTTTTATATCATAAAGCCATCGCAACTGACATTTTCAACTGAATCTTAATATTTTCATGTCAAAATAGATCCTTATTGGTTGAAAGACCTTCAATTGTTCTTTGAACAATTGGTTTTTAATTATTATTATTTTTATTTTTTTTTTCTTCCGCCTAATTTTTTTTCTTGCGTATTATTGATGTTTCAAAAGATGTCGCTTAGATATTTGAAATATGGTATCGTATAGTTTATACACTTTAAAACTTTACAACTGTGTAACAAAATACTTTACGTTGTAAGAGTTATCTCCCCAAACACTGTTTTTCTTGTGGCCACTACTCCTTCGCAACCGTTAAAGATTACGACAAATTTATTTTACCAAATTGCTCGTTACATCTTCAGGATTAGGATATTCATTTGGACCGAAGCTTTACGGAGACTCCATATGAGAGTTATTCCCCCTTTTCCATTTAATTAAGTGATATGCATTTCTAAATGGTAAACCATAAGTGATAAAGACATAGGGTCTTCAGATTTGAGGTCCTTGGTCCAAAAAAATGAAAATGAGGTCAAGGTCAAAGGTCAAGGTCATGTTCTAAATTTAGATTTTTGCTTATTTTCACTGATTTTCAAATACTGTATGCCATATCGACAAATAATTTTTCATAAATTGTTAGTTGCGACATGTCCTTACTTGTATATTTTGGGTGAAAGGGTGCGCAGACAATAAATGGGAGTTTTTGCCCATCTTATATTTAGGGTTACCCGTAAAGTGATATTACTCTTTAACCAAACATATTAAAGACCTAGGGTCTTTTGATTTCAGATCCTTGGTTTGTGACCTTGAAATTGAGGTCAAGGTCATAGGTTAATATGACGTTCTAGATTTTGACCTTTGCTTTAAATTGATATTGATACATCATAAAGCCATAGGAACTAACATTTTAAACTGATTTTTCATATTTCAATATCAAAATAGATCTTTACTAGTGGAAAGACCTGCAATTGTTCTCTGAACAATTGGTTTTTAATTATTATTATTATTTTTTTTTTCTTCCGCCTAATTTTTTTTCTTGCGTAGTATTGTTGTTTAATAACTTGTCGCTTAGATCTTTGGAATATGATATCGTATAGTTTATACGCTTCAAAAATTTACAACCGCGTAACAAAATACTATACGTTGTATGAGTTATCTCCCCGAACACTGTTTTTTTTGTGGCCACTACTCCTTCGCAACCGTAAAAGATTACGACAAATTTATTTTACCAAATTGCTCGTTACATCTTTAGGATAAGAATATTCATTTGGACCGAAGCTATACGGAGACTCCATATGAGAGTTATTCCCCCTTTTTTATTTGATTCAAGTGATATGCATTTTCAACTGGTAAACCATAAGTGATAGAGACTTAGGGTCTTCAGATTTGAGGTCCTTGGTCCAAAAAAATGAAAATGAGGTCAAGGTCAAAGGTCAAGGTCATATTCTAAATTTTATTTTGGCTTATTTTCACTTCTATGCAAATACCGCATGACATATTGACAAATTATTTTTCATAAATTGTTAGTTGCGACATGTCGTAACTTACAAATTTTAGTTGCAAGGGTGCGTAGACAATAAATGTGAGTTTTCGCCCCTCTTATATTTAGAATTATGCGTAAAGTGATATTACTCATGAACCATACATATTAAGGAACTACTGTCTTTTGATTTGAGATGTTTAGTCTATGACCTTGAAATTGAGG
Source organism: Mytilus galloprovincialis (assembly GCF_965363235.1). Lineage (NCBI taxonomy): Eukaryota > Metazoa > Mollusca > Bivalvia > Mytilida > Mytilidae > Mytilus > Mytilus galloprovincialis. The sequence goes on along the minus strand of NC_134840.1, from coordinate 49,731,683 downwards.
TCAAGGTCAAAGATTAATTGGACGTTCTAGATTTTGACCTTTGCTTTAAATTCATATTTATACATCATAAAGCCATAGGAACTGACATTTTCAAATGAATTTTAATATTTTCATATCAAAATAGATCTTTATTAGTTGAAAGACCTTCAATTGTTCTTTGAACAATTGGTTTTTAATTTTTTTTTTTTTTTTTCTTCCGCCTAAATTTTTTTCTTGCGTAGTATTGATGTTTCAAAAGATGTCGTTGAGATATTTGGAATATGATGTCGTATAGTTTATACGCTTTAAAAATTTACAACTGCGTAACAAAATACTTTATGTTGTAAGAGTTATCTCCCCAAACACTGTTTTTCTTGTGGCCACTACTCCTTCGCAACCGTAAAAGATTACGACAAATTTATTTTACCAAATTGCTCGTTACTTCTTCAGGATTAGGATATTCATTTGGACCGAAGCTATCCAGAGACTCCATATGAGAGTTATTCCCCCTTTTCCATTTAATTAAGTGATATGCATTTCTAAATGGTAAACCATAAGTGATATAGGCCTAGGGTCTTTGGATTTAAGTTCCTTGGTTCAAAAAAATGAAAATAAGGTCAAGGTCAAAGGTCAAGGTCATATTCTAAATTTTGATTTTGGCTTATTTTCTCTTATTTTCAACAACCGTGAAAGATATTGACAAATTATTTTTACTAAATTGTGAGTTGCGACATGTTGTAACTTATAAATTTTGGTTGGAAGAGTGCGTAAACAATAAATTAGAGTTTTCGCCCATCTTATATTTAAAATCATGCCTAAAGTGAAATAACTCATTAACCATACATATAACAGACCTAGGGTCTTTTTATTTGAGGTCCTTGGTTGGGGACCTTGAAATTGAGGTCAAGGTTAAAGGGTAATAGGACGTTCTAGATTTTGACCTTTGCTTTAAATTCATTTTTATACATTATAAAGTCATAGGAACTGACATTTTAGATTGAATTTTAATAATTTGATAATAAAATAGATCTTTACTAGTGGAAAGACCTTCAATTGTTCTTTGAACAATTGTTTTTTAATTATTAGGTCTTTCCACCTTTCCTTGGAAAGACCTATAGGTTTTGTTCTGATTATTATTATTAGGTCTTTCCACCTTTCCGTGGAAAGACCTATTGAATTTGTTCTGATTATTAGGTCTTTCCACTTTTCCGTGGAAAGACCTATTGAATTTGTTCTGATTATTATTATTAGGTCTTTCCACTTTTCCGTGGAAAGACCTATAGGTTTTGTTCTGATTATTATTAGGTCTTTCCACCTTTCCGTGGAAAGACCTATTGAATTTGTTCTGATTATTAAGTCTTTCCACTTTTCTGTGGAAAGACTTATTGTTTTTGTTCTGATTATTATTATTATTAAGTCTTTCCACTTTTCTGTGGAAAGACTTATTGTTTTTGTTCTGATTATTAAGTCTTTCCACTTTTCTGTGGAAAGACTTATTGTTTTTGTTCTGATCATTATTATTATTAGGTCTTTCCACCTTTCCGTGGAAAGACCTATAGATTTTGTTCTGATTATTATTAGGTCTTTCCACCTTTCCGTAGAAAGACCTATTGAATTTGTTCTGATTATTAGGTCTTTCCACCTTTCCGTGGAAAGACCTATTGAATTTGTTCTGATTATTATTATTTTTTTTTTTTTTCTTCCGCCTAAATTTTTTTCTTGCGTAGTATTGATGTTTCAAAAGATGTCGCTTAGATATTTGGAATATGATGTCGTATAGTTTATACGCTTTAAAAATTTACAACTGCGTAACAAAATACTTTACGTTGTAAGAGTTATCTTCCCAAACACTGTTTTTCTTGTGGCCACTACTCCTTCGCAACCGTAAAAGATTACGACAAATTTATTTTACCAAATTGCTGGTTACTTCTTCAGGATTAGGATATTCATTTGGACCGAAGCTATCCGGAGACTCCATATGAGAGTTATTTCCCCTTTTCCATTTAATTAAGTGATATGCATTTCTAAATGGTAAACCATAAGTGATAGAGACATAGGGTCTTTAGATTTGAAGTCCTTGGTCTAAAAAAATAAAAAGTTGGTCAAGGTCAAAGGTCAAGGTCATGTTCTAAATTTTGATTTTTGCTTATTTTCACTTATTTCCAAATACCGTATGACATTTCGACAAATAATTTTTCATAAATTGTCAGTTTTGACATGTCCATTACTTGTATATTTTTGTTAAAAGGGTGCGCAGCCCATAAATTGGAGTTTTTGTCCATCTTACATTTAGAATTACGTGTAAAGTGATATTACTCATTAACCATACATATTAAAGACATAGGGTCTTATGATTTAAGATCCTTGGTTTGTGACCTTGAAATTGAGGTCAAGGTCATAGGTTAATACGACATTCTACATTTTGACCTTTGCTTTAAATTCATATAAATACATCATAAAGCCATAAGAACTAACATTTTAAACTGATTTGTCATATTTCAATATCAAAATAGATCTTTACTAGTGGAAAGACCTACAATTGTTCTCTGAACAATTGGTTTTTAATTATTATTATTATTTTTTTTTTTTTTTCTTCCGCCTAATTTTTTTCTTGCGTAGTATTGATGTTTCAAAAGATGTCGCTTAGATATTTGGAATATGATATCGTAAAGTGTATGCGCTTTTAAAACTGACAACTGCATAACCAAATACTTTGCGTTGTAAGAGTTATCTCCCCAAACACTGTTTTTCTTGTGGCCACTACTCCTTCGCAACCGTAAAAGATTACGACAAATTTATTTTACCAAATTGCTCGTTACATCTTCAGGATTAGGCAATTCATTTGGACCGAAGCTTTCCAGAGACTCCATATGAGAGTTATTTCCCCTTATGTAAATGATATAAGTAATATGCATTTCTAACTGGTAAACCATAATTGATAGAGACCTAGGGTCTTCAGATTTGAGGTCCTTGGTCCAAAAAAATGAAAATGAGGTCAAGGTCAAAGGTCAAGGTCATGTTATAAATTTTGATTTTTGCTTATTTTCACAGATTTTCAAATACCGTATGACATATCGACAAATAATTTTTCATAAATTGTTATTTGCGACATGTCCTTACTTGTATATTTTGGTTGAAAGGGTGCGCAAATAATAAATGGGAGTTTTTGCCCATCTTATATTTAGGTTTACCCGTAAAGTGATATTACTCTTTAACCAAACATATTAAAGACCTAGGGTCTTTTGATTTAAGATCATTGGTTTGTGACCTTGAAATTGAGGTCGAGGTCATAGGTTAATAGGACGTTCTAGATTTTGACCTTTGCTTTAAATTGATATTAATACATCATAAAGCCATAGGAACTAACATTTTAAACTGATTTTTCATATTTCCATATCAAAATAGATCTTAACTAGTGGAAAGACCTTCAATTGTTCTCTGAACAATTGGTTTTTAATTATTATCAGGTCTTTCCACCTTTGCGTGGAAAGACCTATAGGTTTTGTTCTGATTATTATTATTAGGTCTTTCCACCTTTCCGTGGAAAGACCTATTGAATTTGTTCTGATTATTAGGTCTTTCCACCTTTCCGTGGAAAGACCTATTGAATTTGTTCTGATTATTAGGTCTTTCAACCTTTCAGTTGAAAGACCTATAGGGTTTGTTCTGATTATTATTATTATTTTTTTTTTTTTTTTTCTTCCGCCAACTTTTTTTTCCTTCGCTGTTTTTTTGTTTCGTAAGATGTCGCTAAGATATATGGTATATGATATCAAACATTTAATACGCTTCTGAAACTGACACCGCGTAACAAAAAACTTTACCTTGTAAGAGTTATCTCCCCGAACACTGTTTTTCTTGTGGCCACTACTCCTTCGCAACCGTAAAAGATTACGACAAATTTATTTTACCAAATTGCTCGTTACATCCTAAGGATGTTCTGTTTCATTTTGACCGAAGCTATCCGGAGACTCCATATGAGAGTTATCCCCCCTTTTATATATGATATAAGTGATATGCATTTCTAACTGGTAAACTATAAGTGATAGAGACCTAGGGTCTTTGGATTTAAGATTCTTGGTCCAAAAAATGAAAATTAGGTCAAGGTCAAAGGTCAAGGTCAAATTCTAAATTTTGATTTCGGCTGATTTTCACTTATTTTCATTAACTTTTTAAGTTTTCGACAAATTATCTATACTAAATTGTTAGTTGGGACATGTCGTTACTTATAAATTTAGATTGGAAGGGTGCGCAGACAATAAATGGGAGTTTATGCCCCTCTTATATTTAGAGTTTAGCGTAAAGTGATATTGCTCATGAACCATACATTATACAAACCTAGGGTCTTTTGATTTAGGTTCCTTGGTTTATGACCTTGAAATTGAGTTCAAGGTCATAGGTTAATTTTACGTTCTAGATTTTGACCTTTGCTTGAAATTCATATTTTTACACCATTAAGCCATAGGAACTGACATTTTCTACTGAATTTTAATGTTTTCATATCAAAATAGATCTATTTTGGTTGAAAGACCTTCAATTGTTCTTTGAACAATTGGTTTTTAATTATTATTAGGTCTTTCAACCTTTCAGGTGAAAGACCTATAGGGTTTGTTCTGATTATTATTATTATTATTATTTTTTTTTTTTTTCTTCCGCCAACTTTTTTTTCCTTCGCTGTTTTTTTGTTTCACAAGATATCGCTTAGATATAAGGTAAATGATATCGAACAGTTAATACGCTTCTGAAACTGACACCGCGTAACAAAAAACTTGACCTTGTAAGAGTTATCTCCCCGAACACTGTTTTTCTTGTGGCCACTACTCCTTCGCAACCGTATAAGAAACCGACAAATTTTTTTTTCCAAATTGCTCGTTATATCCTTAGGATGTTCTGTTTCATTTCAAACGAAGCTATCCGGAGACTCCATATGAGAGTTATCCCCCCTTTTATATATGATATCAGTGATATGCATTTCTAACTGGTAAACTATAAGTGATAGAGACCTAGGGTCTTTTGATTTAAGATCCTTGGTCCAAAAAAATGAAAATTAGGTCAAGGTCAAAGGTCAAGGTCAAATTCTAAATTTTGATTTTGGCTTATTTTCACTTATTCTCATTAACTTTATAAGATTTCGACAAATTCTTTATACTAAATTGTTAGTTGTGACATGTCTTAACTTAAAATTTTTGATTGGAAGGGTGCGTAGACAATAAACGGGAGTTTTTGCCCCTCTTATATTTAGAATTATGCGTAAAGTGATATTACTCATGAACCATACATACTACTGACCTAGGGTCTTTTGATTTGGGATCCTTGGTTTATGACCTTGAAATTGGGGTCAAGGTCATAGGTTAATTGGACGTTCTAGATTTTGACCTTTGCTCGAAATTCATATTTTCATATCATAAAGCCATAGCAACTTTCATTTTCAACTGAATCTTAATATTTTCATATCAAAATAGATCCTTATTGGTTGAAAGACCTTCAATTGTTCTTTGAACAATTGGTTTTTAATTATTATTATTATTATTTTTTTTTTTTTTTTTCTTCCGCCAACTTTTATTTCCTTCGCTGTTTTTTTGTTTCGTAAGATGTCGCTAAGATATATGGTATATGATATCGAACAGTTAATACGCTTCTGAAACTGACACCGCATAACAAAAAACTTTACCCTGTAAGAGTTATCTCCCCGAACACTGTTTTTCTTGTGGCCACTACTCCTTCGTAACCGTAAAAGATTACGACAAACTTATTTTACCAAATTGCTCGTTACATCCTAAGGATGTTCTGTTTCATTTTGACCGAAGCTATCCGGAGACTCCATATGAGAGTTATCCCCCCTTTTATATATGATATAAGTGATATGCATTTCTAACTGGTAAACTATAAAGGATAGAGACCTAGGGTCTTTTGATTTAAGATCCTTGGTCCAAAAAAATGAAAATTAGGTCAAGGTCAAAGGTCAAGGTCAAATTCTAAATTTTGATTTCGGCTTATTTTCACTTATTAGGTCTTTCAACCTTTCAGTTGAAAGACCTATAGGGTTTGTTCTGATTATTATTATTAGGTCTTTCCACCTTTCCGTGGAAAGACCTATTGAATTTGTTCTGATTATTATTTTTTTTTTTTTTCTTCCGCCTAATTTTTTTTCTTGCGTAGTATTGATGTTTCAAAAGATGTCGCTTATATATTTGGAATATGATGTCGTATGGTTTATACGCTTTAAAAATTTACAACTGCAAAACAAAATACTTTACGTTGTAAGAGTTATCTCCCCAAACACTGTTTTTCTTGTGGCCACTACTCCTTCGCAACCGTTAAAGATTACGACAAATTTATTTTACCAAATTGCTCGTTACATCTTCAGGATTAGAATATTCATTTGGACTGAAGCTTTACGGAGATTCCATATGAGAGTTATTCCCCCTTTTTCATTAAATTAAGTGATATGCATTTCTAAATGGTAAACCATCAGTGATAGAGATCTAGGGTCTTTAGATATGAGGTACTTGGTCCCAAAAAGTGAAAATGAGGTCAATGTCAAAGGTCAAGGTCATATTCTAAAATTTGATTTTGGCTTATTTTCACTTATTTTTAAATACCGTATGACATATCGACAAATATTTTTTCCAAAATTGTTAGTTGCGACATGTCCTTACTTGTATATTTTGGTTGAAAGGGTGCGCACACAAGAAATGGGAGTTTTTGTCCATCTTACATTTAGAATTACGCATAAAGTGGTATTACTCATTAACCAAACATATTAAAGACCTAGGGTCTTTTGATTTAAGGTCCTTGGTTTGTGACCTTGAAATTGAGGTCAAGGTCATTGGTTTATACAACGTTCTAGATTTTGACCTTTGCTTTAAATTCATATAAATACACCATAAAGCCATAGGAACTAACATTTGAAACTGATTTTTCATATTTCAATATCAAAACAGATCTTTACTAGTGGAAAGACCTACAATTGTTCTCTGAACAATTGGTTTTTAATTATTATTATTTTTTTTTTTTTTCTTCCGCCAACTTTTTTTTCCTTCGCTGTTTTTTTGTTTCACAAGATATCGCTTAGAGATAAGGTAAATGATATCGAACAGTTAATACGCTTCTGAAACTGACACCGCGTAACAAAAAACTGTACCTTGTAAGAGTTATCTCCCCGAACACTGTTTTTCTTGTGGCCACTACTCCTTCGCAACCGTATAAGAAACCGACAAATTTATTTTTCCAAATTGCTCGTTATATCCTTAGGATGTTCTGTTTCATTTCAACCGAAGCTATCCGGAGACTCCATATGAGAGTTATCCCCCCTTTTATATATGATATCAGTGATATGCATTTCTAACTGGTAAACTATAAGTGATAGAGACCTAGGGTCTTTTGATTTAAGATCCTTGGTCCAAAAAAATGAAAATTAGGTCAAGGTCAAAGGTCAAGGTCAAATTCTAAATTTTGATTTTGGCTTATTTTCACCTTTTTTCATTAACCTTATAAGATATCGACAATTTTTTTTACTAAATTGTTAGTTGTGACATGTCGTAACTTATAAATTTTGGTTGCAAGGGTGCGTAAACAATAAAAGGGAGTTTTCGCCCCTCTTATATTAAGAATTATGCGTAAAGTAATTTTACTCATGAACCATACATATTAAGGAATTAGTGTCTTTTTATTTGAGATGTTTAGTCTATGACCTTAAAATTGAGGTCAAGGTCATAGGTTAATTGGACGTTCTAGATTTTGACCTTTGCTTAAAATTCATAGTTACACATCATTAAGCCATAGGAACTGACATTTTCAACTGAATTTTAATATTTCATATCTAAATAGATCCTTATTGGTTGAAAGACCTTCAATTGTTCTCTGAACAATTGGTTTTTAATTATTATTATTATTATTATTTTTTTTTTTTTTTTTCTTCCGCCTAATTTTTTTTCTTGCGTATTATTGATGTTTCAAAAGATGTCGCTTAGATATTTGGAATATGGTATCGTATAGTTTATACGCTTTAAAACTTTACAACTGTGTAACAAAATACTTTACGTTGTAAGAGTTATCTCCCCAAACACTGTTTTTCTTGTGGCCACTACTCCTTCGCAACCGTTAAAGATTACGACAAATTTATTTTACCAAATTGCTCGTTACATCTTCAGGATTAGGATATTCATTTGGACCGAAACTTTACGGAGACTCCATATGAGAGTTATTCCCCCTTTTCCATTTAATTAAGTGATATGCATTTCTAAATGGTAAACCATAAGTGATAAAGACATAGGGTCTTTAGATTTGGGGTCCTTGGTCGAAAATAATAAAAATGAGGTCAAGGTCAAAGGTCAAGGTCATATTCTAAATTTTGATTTTGGCTTATTTTCATTTATTTTCAAATACCTTATGACATATCGACAAATAATTTTTCATAAATTGTTAGTTGCGACATGTCCTTACTTGTATATTTTGATTGAAATGGTGCGCAGACAATAAATGGGAGTTTTTGCCCATCTTACATTTAGAATTACGCGTAAAGTGATATTACTAATAAACCAAACATATTAAAGACCTTGGGTCTTTTGATTTAAGGTCCTTGGTTTGTGAACTTGAAATTGAGGTCAAGGTCATAGGTTGATATGACGTTCTAGATTTTGACCTTTGCTTTAAATTCATATAAATACATCATAAAGCCATAGGAACTAACATTTTAAACTGATTTTTAATATTTCAATATCAAAATAGATCTTTACTAGTGGAAAGACCTACAATTGTTCTCTGAACAATTGGTTTTTAATTATTATTATTTTTTTTTTTTTTTTTCTTCCGCCTAATTTTTTTCTTGCGTAGTATTGATGTTTCAAAAGATGTCGCTTAGATATTTGGAATATGATATCGTAAAGTGTATGCGCTTTTAAAACTGACAACTGCGTAACCAAATACTTTGCGTTGTAAGAGTTATCTCCCCAAACACTGTTTTTCTTGTGGCCACTTCTCCTTCGCAACCGTAAAAGATTACGACAAATTTATTTTACCAAATTGCTCGTTACATCTTCAGGATTAGGCAATTCTTTTGGACCGAAGCATTCCAGATACTCCATATGAGAGTTATTTCCCCTTATGTAAATGATATAAGTAATATGTATTTCTAACTCGTGTTTCAAAAGATGTCGCTTAGATATTAAGTGATAGAGACCTAGGGTCTTCAGATTTGAGGTCCTTGGTCCAAAAAAATGAAAATGAGGTCAAGGTCAAAGGTCAAGGTCATGTTCTAAATTTTGATTTTTGCTTATTTTCACTGATTTTCAAATACCGTATGACATATCGACAAATAATTTTTAATAAATTATTATTTGCGACATGTCCTTACTTGTATATTTTGATTGAAAGGGTGCGCAAATAATAAATGGGAGTTTTTGCCCATCTTATATTTAGGTTTACCCGTAAAGTGATATTACTCTTTAACCAAACATATTAAAGACCTAAAGTCTTTTGATTTAAGATCCTTGGTTTGTGACCTTGAAATTGAGGTCAAGGTCATAGGTTAATAGGACGTTCTAGATTTTGACCTTTGCTTTAAATTGATATTAATACATCATAAAGCCATAGGAACTAACATTTTAAACTGATTTTTCATATTTCCATATCAAAATAGATCTTTACTAGTGGAAAGACCTTCAATTGTTCTCTGAACAATTGGTTTTTAATTATTTTTTTTTTTCTTCCGCCTAATTCTTTTCTAGCGTAATATTGATGTTTCAAAAGATGTTGCTTAGATATTTGGAATATGATATCATATAGTTTATACGCTTTAAATACTGACAATGGTGTAACCAAATACTCTACCTTGTAAGAGTTATCTCCCCAAACACTGTTTTTCTTGTGGCCACTACTCCTTCGCAACCGTAAAAGATTACGACAAAATTATTTTACCAAATTCCTCGTTACATCTTCAGGATTAGGATTTTAATTTTGACCGAAGCTATCCAGAGACTCCATATGAGAGTTATTCCCCCTTATGTATTTGATATAGGTGATATGCGTTTCTAACTGGTAAACCATAAGTGATAGAGACCTAGGGTCTCTTGATTTGTGATCCTTAGTCCAAAAAAATGAAAATAAGGTCAAGGTCAAAGGTCAAGGTCATATTCTAAAATTTGATTTTTGCTTATTTTCACTGATTTTCAAATACCGTATGACATATCGACAAATATTTTTTCCAAAATTGTTAGTTGCGACATCTCCTTACTTGTATATTTTGGTTGAAAGGGTGCGCATACAAGAAATGGGAGTTTTTGTCCATCTTACATTTAGAATTACGCGTAAAGTGGTATTACTCATTAACCAAACATATTAAAGACCTAGGGCATTTTGATTTAAGGTCCTTGGTTTGTGACCTTGAAATTGAGGTCAAGGTCATATGTTAATACGACGTTCTAGATTTTGACCTTTGCTTTAAATTCATATAAATACACCATAAAGCCATAGGAACTAACATTTTAAACTGATTTTTCATATTTCAATATCAAAATAGATCTTTACTAGTGGAAAGACCTACAATTGTTCTCTGAACAATTGGTTTTTAATTAGGTCTTTCCACCTTTCCGTGGAAAGACCTATTGAATTTGTTCTGATTATTATTATTATTATTATTATTTTTTTTTTTTTTTTTCTTCCGCCTAAATTTTTTTCTTGCGTAGTATTGATATTTCAAAAGATGTCGCTTAGATATTTGAAATATGATGTCGTATAGTTTATACGCTTTAAAAATTTACAACTGCGTAACAAAATACTTTACGTTGTAAGAGTTATCTCCCCAAACACTGTTATTCTTGTGGCCACTACTCCTTCGCAACCGTAAAAGATTACGACAAATTTATTTTACCAAATTGCTCGTTACATCTTCAGGATTAGAATATTCATTCGGACCGAAGCTATCCGGAGACTCCATATGAGAGTTATTTCCCCTTATGCATTTGATATAAGTGATATGTGTTTCTTACTGGTAAACCATCAGTGATATAGGCCTAGGGTCTTTAGATTTGAGGTCCTTGGTCCAAAAAAATGAAAATAAGGTCAAGGTCAAAGGTCAAGGTCATATTCTAAATTTTGATTTTGGCTTATTTTCTCTTATTTTCAACAACCGTGAAAGATATTGACAAATTATTTTTACTAAATTGTGAGTTGTGACATGTTGTAACTTATAAATTTCGGTTGGAAGGGTGCGTAAACAATAAATGAGAGTTTTCGCCCATCTTATATTTAAAATCATGCCTAAAGTGATATAACTCATTAACCATACATATTACAGACCTAGGGTCTTTTTATTTGAGGTCCTTGATTGGTGACCTTGAAATTGAGGTCAAGGTCAAAGGTTAATAGGACGTTCTAGATTTTGACCTTTGCTTTAAATTCATATTTATACATTATAAAGTCATAGGAACTGACATTTTAGATTGATTTTTAATATTTTGATAATAAAATCGATCTTTACTTGTGGAAAGACCTTCAATTGTTCTTTGATCAATTGGTTTTTAATTATTATTATTATTATTATTTTTTTTTTTTTTTTTCTTCCGCCTAATTTTTTTTCTTGCGTATTATTGATTTTTCAAAAGATGTCGCTTAGATATTTGGAATATGGTATCGTATAGTTTATACGCTTTAAAAATTTACAACTGTGTAACAAAATACTTTACATTGTAAGAGTTATCTCCCCAAACACTGTTTTTCTTGTGGCCACTACTCCTTCGCAACCGTTAAAGATTACGACAAATTTATTTTACCAAATTGCTCGTTACATCTTCAGGATTAGGATATTCATTTGGACCGAAGCTTTACGGAGACTCCATATGAGAGTTATTCCCCCTTTTCCCTTAAATTAAGTGATATGCATTTCTAAATGGTAAACCATAAGTGATAAAGACATAGGGTCTTTAGATTTGGGGTCCTTGGTCGAAAATAATAAAAATAAGGTCAAGGTCAAAGGTCAAGGTCATATTCTAAATTTTGATTTTTGCTTATTTTCACTGATTTTCAATTACCGTATGACATATCGACAAATAATTTTTCATAAATTGTTAGTTGCGACATGTCCTTACTTGTATATTTTGGTTGAAAGGGTGCGCAGTTAATAAATGGGAGTTTTTTGCCCATCTTATATTTAGGTTTACCCGTAAAGTGATATTACTCTTTAACTAAACATATTAAAGACTTAGGGTCTTTTGATTTAAGATCCTTGGTTTGTGACCTTGAAATTGAGGTCAAGGTCATAGGTTAATAGGACGTTCTAGATTTTGACCTTTGCTTTAAATTGATATTAATACATCATAAAGCCATAGGAACTAACATTTTAAACTGATTTTTCATATTTCCATATCAAAATAGATCTTTACTAGTGGAAAGACCTTCAATTGTTCTCTGAACAATTGGTTTTTAATTATTTTTTTTTTTCTTCCGCCTCATTTTTTTTCTTGCGTAGTATTGTTGTTTAATAAGTTGTCGCTTAGATCTTTGGAATATGATATCGTATAGTTTATACGCTTTAAAAATTTACAACCGCGTAACAAAATACTTTACGTTGTATGAGTTATCTCCCCGAACACTGTTTTTCTTGTGGCCACTACTCCTTCGCAACCGTAAAAGATGACGACAAATTTTTTTTACCAAATTGCTCGTTACATCTTAAGGATAAGAATATTCATTTGGACCGAAGCTATATGGCGACTCCATATGAGAGTTATTTCCCCTTTTTCATTTGATTCAAGTGATATGCATTTCTAACTAGTAAACCATAAGTGATAGAGACCTAGGGTCTTCAGATTTGAGGTCCTTGTTCCAAAAAAATGAAAATAAGGTCAAGGTCAAAGGTCAAGGTCATATTTTAAATTTTGATTTTGGCTTATTTTCACTAATTTTCAAATACCGTATGACATATCGACAAATAATTTTTCAAAATTGTTAGTTGCGACATGTCCTTACTTGTATATTTTGGTTGAATAAATTGGAGTTTTTGCCCATCTAATATTTAGGTTTACCTGTAAAGTGATATTACTCTTTAACCAAACATATTTAAGACCTAGGGTCTTTTGATTTAAGATCCTTGGTTTGTGACCTTGAAATTGAGGTCAAGGTCATAGGTTAATAGGACGTTCTAGATTTTGACCTTTGCTTTAAATTGACATAACTACATCATAAAGTCATAGGAACTAACATTTTAAACTGATTTTTGATATTTCAATATCAAAATAGATCTTTACTAGTGGAATGACCTTCAATTGTTCTCTGAACAATTGGTTTTTAATTATTATTATTTTTTTTTTCTTCCGCCTAATTTTTTTTTTGCGTAGTATTGTTGTTTAATAAGTTGTCGCTTAGATATTTGGAATATGATATCGTATAGTTTATACGCTTTAAAAATTTACAACTGCGTAACAAAATACTTTACGTTGTAAGAGTTATCTCCCCAATCACTGTTTTTCTTGTGGCCACTACTCCTTCGCAACCGTAAAAGATTACGACAAAATTATTTTACCAAATTGCTCGTTACATCTTCAGGATTAGGATTTTAATTTTGACCGAAGCTATCCAGAGACTTCATATGAGAGTTATTCCCCCTTATGTATTTGATATAGGTGATATGCGTTTCTAACTGGTAAACCATAAGTGATATAGACCTAGGGTCTCTTGATTTGAGATCCTTGGTCCAAAAAAATGAAAATAAGGTCAAGGTCAAAGGTCAAGGTCATATTCTAAAATTTGATTTTGGCTTATTTTCACTTATTTTCAAATACCGTATGACATATCGACAAATATTTTTTTCCTAAATTGTTAGTTGCGACATGTCCTTACTTGTATATCTTGGTTGAAAGGGTGCGCATACAATAAATGGGAGTTTTTGTCTATCTTACATTTAGAATTACGCGTAAAGTGGTATTACTCATTAACCAAACATATTAAAGACCTTGGGTCTTATGATTTAAGGTCCTTGGTTTGTGACCTTGAAATTGAGGTCTAGGTCATAGGTTAAAAGGACGTTCTAGATTTTGACCTTTGCTTTAAATTCATATAAATACATCATAAAGCCATAGGAACTAACATTTTAAACTGATTTTTCATATTTCAATATCAAAATAGCTCTTTACTAGTGGAAAGACCTTCAATTGTTCTCTGAACAATTGGTTTTTAATTATTATTATTATTATTATTATTAAGTCTTTCCACTTTTCTGTGGAAAGACTTATTGTTTTTGTTCTGATTATTAGGTCTTTCCACCTTTCCGTGGAAAGACCTATTGAATTTGTTCTGATTATTATTATTATTATTATTATTTTTTTTTTTTTTTTTCTTCCGCCTAATTTTTTTTCTTGCGTATTATTGATGTTTCAAAAGATGTCGCTTAGATATTTGGAATATGGTATCGTATAGTTTATACGCTTTAAAAATTTACAACTGTGTAACAAAATACTTTACGTTGTAAGAGTTATCTCCCCAAACACTGTTTTTCTTGTGGCCACTACTCCTTCGCAACCGTTAAAGATTACGACAAATTTATTTTACCAAATTGCTCGTTACATCTTCAGGATTAGGATATTCATTTGGACCGAAGCTTTACGGAGACTCCATATGAGAGTTATTCCCCCTTTTCCCTTAAATTAAGTGATATGCATTTCTAAATGGTAAACCTTAAGTGATAAAGACATAGGGTCTTTAGATTTGGGGTCCTTGGTCGAAAATAATAAAAATGAGGTCAAGGTCAAAGGTCAAGGTCATATTCTAAATTTTGATTTTGGCTTATTTTCATTTATTTTCAAATACCTTATGACATATCGACAAATAATTTTTCATAAATTGTTAGTTGCGACATGTCCTTACTTGTATATTTTGATTGAAAGGGTGCGCAGACAATAAATAGGAGTTTTTGCCCATCTTACATTTAGAATTACGCGTAAAGTGATATTACTAATAAACCAAACATATTAAAGACCTTGGGTCATTTGATTTAAGGTCCTTGGTTTGTGAACTTGAAATTGAGGTCAAGGTCATAGGTTAATATGACGTTCTAGATTTTGACCTTTGCTTTAAATTCATATAAATACATCATACAGCCATAGGAACTAACATTTTAAACTGATTTTTAATATTTCAATATCAAAAAAGATCTTTTCTAGTGGAAAGACCTACAATTGTTCTCTGAACAATTGGTTTTTAATTATTATTATTATTATTATTTTTTTTTTTTTTCTTCCGCCTTATTTTTTTCTTGCGTAGTATTGTTGTTTAATAAGTTGTCGCTTAGATATTTGCAATATGATATCGTATAGTTTATACGCTTTAAAAATTTACAACTGCGTAACAATATACTTTACGTTGTAAGACATATCTCCCCAATCACTGTTTTTCTTGTGGCCACTACTCCTTCGCAACCGTAAAAGATTACGACAAAATTATTTTACCAAATTGCTCGTTACATCTTCAGGATTAGGATTTTAATTTTGACCGAAGCTATCCAGAGACTCCATATGAGAGTTATTCCCCCTTATGTATTTGATATAGGTGATATGCGTTTCTAACTGGTAAACCATAAGTGATAGAGACCTAGGGTCTCTTGATTTGAGATCCTTGGTCCCAAAAAATGAAAATAAGGTCAAGGTCAAAGGTCAAGGTCATATTCTAAAATTTGATTTTGGCTTATTTTCACTTATTTTCAAATACCGTATGACATATCGACAAATATTTTTTCCTAAATTGTTAGTTGCGACATGTCCTTACTTGTATATTTTGGTTGAAAGGGTGCGCATACAATAAATGGGAGTTTTTGTCCATCTTACATTTAGAATTACGCGTAAAGTGGTATTACTCATTAACCAAACATATTAAAGACCTAGGGTCTTATGATTTAAGGTCCTTGGTTTGTGACCTTGAAATTGAGGTCAAGGTCATAGGTTAAAACGACGTTCTAGATTTTGACCTTTGCTTTAAATTCATATAAATACATCATAAAGCCATAGGAACTAACATTTTAAACTGATTTTTCATATTTCAATATCAAAATAGCTCTTTACTAGTGGAAAGACCTTCAATTGTTCTCTAAACAATTGGTTTTTAATTATTATTTTTTTTTTTCTTCCGCCTAATTTTTTTCTTGCGTAGTATTGTTGTTTAATAAGTTGTCGCTTAGATATTTGGAATATGATATCGTATAGTTTATACGCTTTAAAAATTTACAACTGCGTAACAAAATACTTTACGTTGTAAGAGTTATCTCCCCAATCACTATTTTTCTTGTGGCCACTACTCCTTCGCAACCGTAAAAGATTACGACAAAATTATTTTACCAAATTGCTCGTTACATCTTCAGGATTAGGATTTTAATTTTGACCGAAGCTATCCAGAGACTCCATATGAGAGTTATTCCCCCTTATGTATTTGATATAGGTGATATGCGTTTCTAACTGGTAAACCATAAGTGATAGAGACCTAGGGTCTCTTGATTTGAGATCCTTGGTCCAAAAAAATGAAAATAAGGTCAAGGTCAAAGGTCAAGGTCATATTCTAAAATTTGATTTTGGCTTATTTTCACTTATTTTCAAATACCGTATGACATATCGACAAATATTTTTTCCTAAATTGTTAGTTGCGACATGTCCTTACTTGTATATTTTGGTTGAAAGGGTGCGCATACAATAAATGGGAGTTTTTGTCCATCTTACATTTAGAATTACGCGTAAAGTGGTATTACTCATTAACCAAACATATTTAAAACCTTGGGTCTTATGATTTAAGGTCCTTGGTTTGTGACCTTGAAATTGAGGTCAAGGTCATAGGTTAAAAGGACGTTCTAGATTTTGACCTTTGCTTTAAATTCATATAAATACATCATAAAGCCATAGGAACTAATATTTTAAACTGATTTTTCATATTTCAATATCAAAATAGCTCTTTACTAGTGGAAAGACCTTCAATTGTTCTCTGAACAATTGGTTTTTAATTATCATGTTTTTTCTTCCGCCTAATTTTTTTCTTGCGTAGTATTGATGTTTCAAAAGATGTCGCTTAGATATTTGGAATATGATATCGTATAGTTTATACGCTTTAAAAATTTACAAGCGCGTAACAAAATACTTTACGTTGTAAGAGTTATCTCCCCAAACACTGTTTTTCTTGTGGCCACTACTCCTTCGCAACCGTTAAAGATTGCGACAAATTTATTTTACCAAAGTGCTCGTTACATCTTCAGGATTAGGATATTCATTTGGACCGAAGCTTTACGGAGACTCCATATGAGAGTTATTCCCCCTTTTCCATTTAATTATTATTATTTTTTTTTTTTTTCTTCCGCCTAATTTTTTTCTTGCGTAATATTGATGTTTCAAAAGATGTCGCTTAGATATTTGGAATATGATATCATACAGTTTACCCGCTTTAAATACTGACAACGGCGTAACCAAATACTTTACGTTGTAAGAGTTATCTCCCCAAACACTGTTTTTCTTGTGGCCACTACTCCTTCACAACCGTAAAAGATTACGACAAAATTATTTTACCAAATTGCTCGTTACATCTTCAGGATTAGGATTTTTATTTTGACCGAAGCTATCCAGAGACTCCATATGAGAGTTATTCCCCCTTATGTATCTGATATAGGTGATATGCGTTTCTAACTGGTAAACCATAAGTGATAGAGACCTAGGGTCTCTTGATTTGAGATCCTTAGTCCAAAAAAATGAAAATAAGGTCAAGGTCAAAGGTCAAGGTCATATTCTAAAATTTGTTTTTGGCTTATTTTCACTTATTTTCAAACACCGTATGACATATCGACAAATATTTTTTCCAAAATTGTTAGTTGAGACATGTCCTTACTTGTTTTTTTTGGTTGAAAGGGTGCGCAAATAATAAATGGGAGTTTTTGTCCATCTTACATTTAGAATTACGCGTAAAGTGGTATTACTCATTAACCAAACATATTAAAGACATAGGGTCTTATGATTTAAGATCCTTGGTTTGTGTCCTTGAAATTGAGGTCAAGGTCATAGGTTAAAAGGACGTTCTAGATTTTGACCTTTGCTGTAAATTCATATAAATACATCATAAAGCCATAGGAACTAATATTTTAAACTGATTTTTCATATTTCAATATCAAAATAGATCTTTACTAGTGGAAAGACCTACAATTGTTCTCTGAACAATTGGTTTTTAATTATTAGGTCTTTCCACCTTTCCGTGGAAAGACCTATTGAATTTGTTCTGATTATTATTATTATTAGGTCTTTCCACCTTTCCGTGGAAAGACCTATTGAATTTGTTCTGATTATTAGGTCTTTCCACCTTTCCGTGGAAAGACCTATTGAATTTGTTCTGATTATTATTATTAGGTCTTTCCACCTTTCCGTGGAAAGACCTATTGTATTTGTTCTGATTATTATTATTATTTTTTTTTTTCTTCCGCCTAATTTTTTTTCTTGCGTAGTATTGGGGTTTCAAAAGATGTCGCTTCGATATTTGAAATATGATATCATATAGTTTATACGCTTTAAAAATTCACAACTGCGTAACAAAATACTTTACGTTGTAAGAGTTATCTCCCCAAACACTGTTTTTCTTGTGGCCACTACTCCTTCGCAACCGTTAAAGATTACGACAAATTTATTTTACCAAATTGCTCGTTACTTCTTCAGGATTAGGATATTCATTTGGACCGAAGCTATCCGGAGACTCCATATGAGAGTTATTTCCCCTTATGCATTTGATATAAGTGATATGCGTTTCTAACTGGTAAACCATCAGTGATATAGGCCTAGGGTCTTTGGATTTAAGTTCCTTGGTCCAAAAAAATGAAAATAAGGTCAAGGTCAAAGGTCAAGGTCATATTCTGAATTTTGATTTTGGCTTATTTTCTCTTATTTTCAACAACCGTGAAAGATATTGACAAATTAGTTTTACTAAATTGTTAGTTGCGACATGTTGTAACTTATAAATTTTGGTTGGAAGGGTGCGTAAACAATAAATGAGAGTTTTCGCCCATCTTATATTTAAAATCATGCCTAAAGTGATATAACTCATTAACCATACATATTACAGATCTAGGGTCTTTTTATTTGAGGTCCTTGGTTGGTGACCTTGAAATTGAGGTCAAGGTCAAAGGTTAATAGGACGTTCTAGTTTTTGACCTTTGCTTTATATTCATATTTATACATCATAAAGTCATAGGAACTGACATTTTAGATTCTTTTTTAATATTTTGATAATAAAATAGATCTTTACTTGTGGAAAGACCTTCAATTGTTCTTTGAACAATTGGTTTTTAATTATTATTATTATTATTATTTTTTTTTTTTTTTTCTTCCGCCTAAATTTTTTTCTTGCGTAGTATTGATATTTCAAAAGATGTCGCTTAGATATTTGGAATATGATGTCGTATAGTTTATACGCTTTAAAAATTTACAACTGCGTAACAAAATACTTTACGTTGTAAGAGTTATCTCCCCAAACACTGTTATTCTTGTGGCCACTACTCCTTCGCAACCGTAAAAGATTACGACAAATTTATTTTACCAAATTGCTCGTTACGTCTTCAGGATTAAAATATTCATTTGGACCGAAGCTATCCGGAGACTCCATATGAGAGTTATTTCCCCTTATGCATTTGATATAAGTGATATGTGTTTCTTACTGGTAAACCATCAGTGATATAGGCCTAGCTAGGGTCTTTAGATTTGAGGTCATTGGTCCAAAAAAATGAAAATAAGGTCAAGGTCAAAGGTCAAGGTCATATTCTAAATTTTGATTTTGGCTTATTTTCTCTTATTTTCAACAACCGTGAAAGATATCGACAAATTCTTTTTACTAAATTGTGAGTTGCGACATGTTGTAACTTATAAATTTTGGTTGGAAGGGTGCGTAAACAATAAATGAGAGTTTTCGCCCATCTTATATTTAAAATCATGCCTATAGTGATATAACTCATTAACCATACATATTACAGACCTAGGGTCTTTTTGTTTGAGGTCCTTGGTTGGTGACCTTGAAATTGAGGTCAAGGTCAAAGGTTAATAGGACGTTCTAGATTTTGACCTTTGCTTTAAATTCATATTTATACATTATAAAGTTATAGGAACTGACATTTTAGATTGATTTTTAATATTTGATAATAAAATAGATCTTTACTTGTGGAAAGACCTTCAATTGTTCTTTGAACAATTGGTTTTTAATTATTATTATTTTTTTTTTTTTTTCTTCCGCCTAATTTTTTTTCTTGCGTATTATTGATGTTTCAAAAGATGTCGCTTAGATATTTGGAATATGGTATCGTATAGTTTATACGCTTTAAAAATTTACAACTGTGTAACAAAATACTTTACGTTGTAAGAGTTATCTCCCCAAACACTGTTTTTCTTGTGGCCACTACTCCTTCGCAACCGTTAAAGATTACGACAAATTTATTTTACCAAATTGCTCGTTACATCTTCAGGATTAGGATATTCATTTGGACCGAAGCTTTACGGAGACTCCATATGAGAGTTATTCCCCCTTTTCCCTTAAATTAAGTGATATGCATTTCTAAATGGTAAACCATAAGTGATAAAGACATAGGGTCTTTAGATTTGGGGTCCTTGGTCGAAAATAATAAAAATGAGGTCAAGGTCAAAGGTCAAGGTCATATTCTAAATTTTGATTTTGGCTTATTTTCATTTATTTTCAAATACCTTATGACATATCGACAAATAATTTTTCATAAATTGTTAGTTGCGACATGTCCTTACTTGTATATTTTGATTGAAAGGGTGCGCAGACAATAAATGGGAGTTTTTGCCCATCTTACATTTAGAATTACGCGTAAAGTGATATTACTAATAAACCAAACATATTAAAGACCTTGGGTCTTTTGATTTAAGGTCCTTGGTTTGTGACCTTGAAATTGAGGTCAAGGTCATAGGTTAATATGACGTTCTAGATTTTGACCTTTGCTTTAAATTCATATAAATACATCATACAGCCATAGGAACTAACATTTTAAACTGATTTTTAATATTTCAATATCAAAAAAGATCTTTTCTAGTGGAAAGACCTACAATTGTTCTCTGAACAATTGGTTTTTAATTATTATTTTTTTTTTTTTTTGTTTTCTTCCGCCTAATTTTTTTGTTGCGTAGTATTGATGTTTCAAAAGATGTCGCTTAGATATTTGGAATATGATATCGTAAAGTGTATGCGCTTTTAAAACTGACAACTGCGTAACCAAATACTTTGCGTTGTAAGAGTTATCTCCCCAAACACTATTTTTCTTGTGGCCACTACTCCTTCGCAACCGTAAAAGATTACGACAAATTTATTTTACCAAATTGCTCGTTACATCTTCAGGATTAGGCAATTCATTTGGACCGAAGCTTTCCAGAGACTCCATATGAGAGTTATTTCCCCTTATGTAAATGATATAAGTAATATGCATTTCTAACTGGTAAACCATAAGTGATAGAGACCTAGGGTCTTCAGATTTGAGGTCCTTGGTCCAAAAAAATGAAAATGAGGTCAAGGTCAAAGGTCAAGGTCATGTTCTAAATTTTTGATTTTTGCTTATTTTCACTGATTTTCAAATACCGTATGAAATATCGACAAATAATTTGTCATAAATTGTTATTTGCGACATGTCCTTACTTGTATATTTTGGTTGAAAGGGTGCGCAAATAATAAATGGGAGTTTTTGCCCATCTTGTATTTAGGTTTACCCGTAAAGTGATATTACTCTTTAATCAAACATATTAAAGACATTAGGTCTTTTGATTTAAGATCCTTGGTTTGTGACCTTGAAATTGAGGTCAAGGTCATTGGTTAACAGGACGTTCTAGATTTTGACCTTTGCTTTAAATTGATATTAATACATCATAAAGCCATTGGAACTAACATTTTAAACTGATTTTTCATATTTCCATATCAAAATAGATCTTTACTAGTGGAAAGACCTTCAATTGTTCTCTGAACAATTGGTTTTTAATTATTATTATTATTTTTTTTTTTTTTCTTCCGCCTAATTTTTTTCTTGCGTAGTATTGATGTTTCAAAAGATGTCGCTTAGATATTTGGAATATGATATCGTAAAGTGTATGCGCTTTTAAAACTGACAACTGCGTAACCAAATACTTTGCGTTGTAAGAGTTATCTCCCCAAACACTGTTTTTCTTGTGGCCACTACTCCTTCGCAACCGTAAAAGATTACGACAAATTTATTTTACCAAATTGCTCGTTACATCTTCAGGATTAGGCAATTCATTTGGACCAAAGCTTTCCAGAGACTCCATATGAGAGTTATTTCCCCTTATGTAAATGATATAAGTAATATGCATTTCTAACTAGTAAACCATAAGTGATAGAGACCTAGGATCTTCAGATTTGAGGTCCTTGGTCCAAAAAAATGAAAATGAGGTCAAGGTCAAAGGTCAAGGTCATGTTCTAAATTTTGATTTTTGCTTATTTTCACTGATTTTCAAATACCGTATGACATATCGACAAATAATTTTTCATAAATTGTTATTTGCGACATGTCCTTACTTGTATATTTTGGTTGAAAGGGTGCGCAAATAATAAATGGGAGTTTTTGCCCATCTTATATTTAGGTTTACCCGTAAAGTGATATTACTCTTTAACCAAACATATTAAAGACCTAGTGTCTTTTGATTTAAGATCCTTGGTTTGTGACCTTGAAATTGAGGTCAAGGTCATAGGTTAATAGGACGTTCTAGATTTTGACCTTTGCTTTAAATTGATATTAATACATCATAAAGCCATAGGAACTAACATTTTAAACTGATTTTTCATATTTCCATATCAAAATAGATCTTTACTAGTGGAAAGACCTTCAATTGTTCTCTGAACAATTGGTTTTTAATTATTATTTTTTTTTTTTTCTTCCGCCTAATTTTTTTTCTTGCGTATTATTGATGTTTCAAAAGATGTCGCTTAGATATTTGGAATATGGTATCGTATAGTTTATACGCTTTAAAACTTTACAACTGTGTAACAAAATACTTTACGTTGTAAGAGTTATCTCCCCAAACACTGTTTTTCTTGTGGCCACTACTCCTTCGCAACCGTTAAAGATTACGACAAATTTATTTTACCAAATTGCTCGTTACATCTTCAGGATTAGGATATTCATTTGGACCGAAGCTTTACGGAGACTCCATATGAGAGTTATTCCCCCTTTTCCATTTAATTAAGTGATATGTATTTCTAAATGGTAAACCATAAGTGATAAAGACATAGGGTCTTTAGATTTGGGGTCCTTGGTCGAAAATAATAAAAATGAGGTCAAGGTCAAAGGTCAAGGTCATATTCTAAATTTTGATTTTGGCTTATTTTCATTTATTTTCAAATACCTTATGACATATTGACAAATAATTTTTCATAAATTGTTAGTTGCGACATGTCCTTACTTGTATATTTTGATTGAAAGGGTGCGCAGACAATAAATAGGAGTTTTTGCCCATCTTACATTTAGAATTACGCGTAAAGTGATATTACTAATAAACCAAACATATTAAAGACCTTGGGTCTTTTGATTTAAGGTCCTTGGTTTGTGAACTTGAAATTGAGGTCAAGGTCATAGGTTAATATGACGTTCTAGATTTTGACCTTTGCTTTAAATTCATATAAATACATCATACAGCCATAGGAACTAACATTTTAAACTGATTTTTAATATTTCAATATCAAAAAAGATCTTTTCTAGTGGAAAGACCTACAATTGTTCTCTGAACAATTGGTTTTTAATTATTATTATTTTTTTTTTTTTTTTCTTCCGCCTAATTTTTTTACTTGCGTATTATTGATGTTTCAAAAGATGTCGCTTAGATATTTGGAATATGGTATCGTATAGTTTATACGCTTTAAAAATTTACAACTGCGTAATAAAATACTTTACGTTATAAGAGTTATCTCCCCAAACACTGTTTTTCTTGTGGCCACTACTCCTTCGCAACCGTTAAAGATTGCGTCAAATTTATTTTACCAAATTGCTGGTTACAGCTTCAGGATTAGGATATTCATTTGGACCGAAGCTTTACGGAGACTCCATATGAGAGTTATTCCCCCTTTTCCATTTAATTAAGTGATATCCATTTCCAACTGGTAAACCATAAGTGATAGAGACCTAGGGTCTTCAGATTTGAGGTCCTTGGTCCCAAAAAATGAAAATGAGGTCAAGGTCAAAGATCAAGGTCATATTCTAAATTTTGATTTTGGCTTATTTTTACTTCATTTCAAATACGGTATGACATATTGACAAATAATTTTTCATCAATTGTTAGTTGCGACATGTCCTTACTTGTATATTTTGGTTGAAAGGGTGCGCATACAAGAAATGGGAGTTTTTGTCCATCTTACATTTAGAATTATGCGTAAAGTGGTATTACTCATTAACCAAACATATTAAAGACCTAGGGTCTTTTGATTTAAGGTCCTTGGTTTGTTGTGACCTTGAAATTGAGGTCAAGGTCATAGGTTAATACGACGTTCTAGATTTTGACCTTTGCTTTAAATTCATATAAATACACCATAAAGCCATAGGAACTAATATTTTAAACTGATTTTTCATATTTCAATATCAAAATAGATCTTTACTAGTGGAAAGACCTACAATTGTTCTCTGAACAATTGGTTTTTAATTTTTTTTTTTTCTTCCGCCTATTTTTTTTCTTGCGTAGTATTGATGTTTCAAAAGATGTGGCTTAGATATTTGGAACATGATATTGTATAGTTTATACGCTTTAAAAATTTACAACCGCGTAACAAAATACTTTACGTTGTAAAGGTTATCTTCCCAAACACTGTTTTTCTTGTGGCCACTACTCCTTCACAACCGTTAAAGATTACGACAAATTTATTTTACCAAATTGCTCGCTACATCTTCAGGATTCGGATATTCATTTGGACTGAAGCTTTACGGAGACTCCATATGAGAGTTATTCCCCCTTTTCCATTAAATTAAGTGATATGCATTTCTAAATGGTAAACCATAAGTGATAGAGACCTAGGGTCTTCAGATATGAGGTACTTGGTCCCAAAAAATGAAAATGAGATCAAGGTCAAAGGTCAAGGTCATATTCTAAATTTTGATTTTGGCTTATTTTCACTTATTTTCAAATACTGTATGACATTTCGACAAATAATTTTTCATAAGTTGTTAGTTGCGACATTTCCTTACTTGTATATTTTGGTTGAAAGGGTGCGCAGACAATAAATAGGAGTTTTTGCCCATCTTACATTTAGAATTACGCGTAAAGTGATAGAGACCTAGGGTCTCTTGATTTGAGATCCTTGGTCCAAAAAAATGAAAATAAGGTCAAGGTCAAAAGTCAAGGTCATATTCTAAAATTTGATTTTGGCTTATTTTCACTTATTTTCAAATACCGTATGACATATCGACAAATATTTTTTCCTAAATTGTTAGTTGCGACATGTCCTTACTTGTATATTTTGGTTGAAAGGGTGCGCATACAATAAATGGGAGTTTTTGTCCATCTTACATTTAGAATTACGCGTAAAGTGGTATTACTCATTAACCAAACATATTAAAGACCTTGGGTCTTATGATTTAAGGTCCTTAGTTTGTGACCTTGAAATTGAGGTCAAGGTCATAGGTTAAAAGGACGTTCTAGATTTTGACCTTTGCTTTAAATTCATATAAATACATCATAAAGCCATAGGAACTAACATTTTAAACTGATTTTTCATATTTCAATATCAAAATAGCTCTTTATTAGTGGAAAGACCTTCAATTGTTCTCTGAACAATTGGTTTTGAATTATTATTATTATTATTATTATTTTTTTTTTTTTTTTTCTTCCGCCTAATTTTTTTTCTTGCGTAGTATTGTTGTTTAATAACTTGTCGCTTAGATGTTTGGAATATGATATCGTATAGTTTATACGCTTTAAAAATTTACAACCGCGTAACAAAATACTTTACGTTGTATGAGTTATCTCCCCAAACACTGTTTTTCTTGTGGCCACTACTCCTTCGCAACCGTAAAAGATTACGACAAATTTATTTTACCAAATTGCTCGTTACATCTTTAGGATAAGGATATTCATTTGGACCGAAGCTATATGGAGACTCCATATGAGAGTTATTCCCCCTTTTTTATTTGATTCAACTGATATGCATTTTCAACTGGTAAACCATAAGTGATAGAAACCTAGGGTCTTCAGATTTGAGGTCCTTGGTCCAAAAAATGAAAATGAGGTCAAGGTCAAAGGTCAAGGTCATATTCTAAATTTTGATTTTGGCTTATTTTCACTTCTTTTCAAATACCGTATGACATATTGACAAATAATTTTTCATAAATTGTTAGTTGCGACATGTCCTTACTTGTATATTTTGGTTGAAAGGGTGTGCATACAATAAATGGGAGTTTTTGTCCATCTAACATTTAGAATTACGCGTAAAGTGGTATTGCTCATTAACCAAACATATTAAAGACCTAGGGTCTTTTGATTTAAGGTCCTTGGTTTGTGACCTTGAAATTGAGGTCAAGGTCATAGGTTAAAAAGACGTTCTAGATTTTGACCTTTGCTTTAAATTCATATAAATACATCATACAGCCATAGGAACTAACATTTTAAACTGATTTTTAATATTTCAATATCAAAAAAGATCTTTTCTAGTGGAAAGACCTACAATTGTTCTCTGAACAATTGGTTTTTAATTATTATTTTTTTTTTTCTTCCGCCTAATTCTTTTCTTGCGTAATATTGATGTTTCAAAAGATGTCGCTTAGATATTTGGAATATGATATCATATAGTTTATACGGTTTAAATACTGACAATGGCGTAACCAAATACTTAACATTGTAAGAGTTATCTCCCCAAACACTGTTTTTCTTGTGGCCACTACTCCTTCGCAACCGTAAAAGATTACGACAAAATTATTTTACCAAATTGCTCGTTACATCTTTAGGATTAGGATTTTAATTTTGACCGAAGCTATCCAGAGACTCCATATGAGAGTTATTCCCCCTTATGTATTTGATATAGGTGATATGCGTTTCTAACTGGTAAACCATAAATGATAGAGACCTAGGGTCTCTTGATTTGAGATCCTTAGTCCAAAAAAATGAAAATAAGGTCAAGGTCAAAGGTCAAGGTCATATTCTAAAATTTGATTTTGGCTTATTTTCACTTATTTTTAAATACCGTATGACATATCGACAAATATTTTTTCCAAAATTGTTAGTTGCGACATGTCCTTACTTGTATATTTTGGTTGAAAGGGTGCGCACACAAGAAATGGGAGTTTTTGCCAATCTTACATTTAGAATTACGCGTAAAGTGGTATTACTCATTAACCAAACATACTAAAGACCTAGGGTCTTTTGATTTAAGGTC
The DNA here is from genome assembly GCF_965363235.1 of Mytilus galloprovincialis. Taxonomy (NCBI): domain Eukaryota; kingdom Metazoa; phylum Mollusca; class Bivalvia; order Mytilida; family Mytilidae; genus Mytilus; species Mytilus galloprovincialis. The sequence continues at coordinate 49,704,338 of NC_134840.1, read as the reverse complement.
CTTGGTTTGTGACATTGAAATTGAGGTCAAGGTCATATGTTAACACAACGTTCTAGATTTTGACCTTTGCTTTAAATTCATATAAATACATCATAAAGCCATAGGAACTAACATTTGAAACTGATTTTTCATATTTCAATATCAAAATAGATCTTTACTAGTGGAAAGACCTACAATTGTTCTCTGAACAATTGGTTTTTAATTATTATTATTATTATTTTTTTTTTTCTTCAGACTAATTTTTTTTCTTGCGTAGTATTGTTGTTTAATAAGTTGTCGCTTAGATATTTGGAATATGATGTCGTATAGTTTATACGCTTTAAAAATTGACAACTGCGTACAAAATACTTTATGTTGTAAGAGTTATCTCCCCAAACACTGTTTTTCTTGTGGCCACTACTCCTTCGCAACCGTAAAAGATTACGACAAATTTATTTTACCAAATTGCTCGTTACTTCTTCAGGATAAGGATATTCATTTGAACCGAAGCTATCTGGAGACTCCATATGAGAGTTATTTCCCCTTATGTAAATGATATAAGTGATATGCGTTTCTAACTGGTAAACCATCAGTGATATAGGCCTAGGGTCTTTGGATTTAAGTTCCATGGTCCAAAAAAATGGAAATAAGGTCAAGGTCAAAGGTCAAGGTCATATTCTAAATTTTGATTTTGGTTTATTTTATCTTATTTTCAACAACCCTGAAAGATATTGACAAATTATTTTTACTAAATTGTTAGTTGCGACATGTTGTAACTTATAAATTTTGGTTGGAAGGGTGCGTAAACAATAAATGAGAGTTTTCGCCCATCTTATATTTAAAATCATGCCTAAAGTGAAATAACTCATTAACCATACATATTACAGATATAGGGTCTTTTTATTTGAGGTCCTTGGTTGGTGACCTTGAAATTGAGGTCATGTCAAAGGTTAATAGGACGTTCTAGATTTTGACCTTTGCTTTAAATTCATATTTTTATCTTATAAAGTCATAGGAACTGACATTTTAGATTGATTTTTAATATTTTGATAATAAAATAGATCTTTACTTGTGGAAAGACCTTCAATTGTTCTTTGAACAATTGGTTTTTAATTATTTATTTATTTTTTTTTTTCTTCCGCCTAATTTTTTTCTTGCGTAGTATTGATGTTTCAAAAGATGTCGCTTAGATATTTGGAATATGATATCGTAAAGTGTATGAGCTTTTAAAACTGACAACTGCGTAACCAAATACTTTGCGTTGTAAGAGTTATCTCCCCAAACACTGTATTTCTTGTGGCCACTACTCCTTCGCAACCGTAAAAGGTTACGACAAATTTATTTTACCAAATTGCTCGTTACATCTTCAGGATTAGGCAATTTATTTGGACCGAATCTTTCCAGAGACTCCATATGAGAGTTATTTCCCCTTATGTAAATGATATAAGTAATATGCATTTCTAACTGGTAAACCATAAGTGATAGAGACCTAGGGTCTTCAGATTTGAGGTCCTTGGTCCAAAAAAAATGAAAATGAGGTCAAGGTCAAAGGTCAAGGTCATGTTCTAAATTTTGATTTTTGCTTATTTTCACTGATTTTCAAATACCGTATGACATATCTACAAATAATTTTTCATTAATTGTTAGTTGCGACATGTCCTTACTTGTATATTTTGGTTGAAAGGGTGCGCAGATAATAAATGGGAGTTTTTGCCCATCGTATATTTAGGTTTACCCGTAAAGTGATATTACTCTTTAACCAAACATATTAAAGACCTAGGGTCTTTTGATTTAAGATCCTTGGTTTGTGACCTTAAAATTGAGGTCAAGGTCATAGGTTAATAGGACGTTCTAGATTTTGACCTTTGCTTTAAATTGATATTAATACATCATAAAGCCATAGGAACTAACATTTTAAACTCATTTTTTATATTTCCATATCAAAATAGATCTTTACTAGTGTAAAGACCTTCAATTGTTCTCTGAACAATTGGTTTTTAATTATTATTATTATTATTAGGTCTTTCCACCTTTCCGTGGAAAGACCTATAGGTTTTGTTCTGATTATTATTAGGTCTTTCCACTTTTCCGTGGAAAGACCTATTGGATTTCTTCTGATTATTATTATTTTTTTTTTTTCTTCCGCCTAATTTTTTTCCTTCGCTGTTTTTTTGTTTAGCAAGATGTCGCTTTGATATTTGGAATATGATATCGAACAGGTAATACGCTTTTGAAACCAACTCTGCTGAACTGAATACTTTGCCATATAAGAGTTATCTCCCCGAACACTGTTTTTCTTGTGGCCACTTCTCCTTCGGAACCGTAAAAGATTACGACAAATTTAGCAAATTGCTCGTTATTTCCTCAGGATGTTCTGTTTCGTTTTGACCGAAGCCGTATAGAGATTCCATATGAGAGTTAGTTCCCCTTTTGTATTTGATGAAATTTTGAAAAGTATTTTAAACTGGAAAACCATAAGTGATAGAGACCTAGGGTCTTTTGATTTCAGATCCATGGTCCAAAAAAATGAAAATTAGGTCAAGGTCAAAGGTCAAGGTCATATTCTAAATTTTTGATTTTGGCTTATTTTCACTAATTTTCATGATCATTAACCTTATAAACTATCAACAAATTATTTTTACTAAATTGTTAGTTGCGACATGTCGTTACTTAATAATTTTGGTTGAAAGGGTAGGTAGTCAATAAACAGGAGTTTTAGCCCCTATCATATCTAAAATTATGCGTAAGGTGATATAACTTATTTACCATACATACAGAATTAGAGACCTAGGGTCTTTTGATTTGAGATCCTCAGTTTGTGACCTTGAAATTGAGGTCAAGGTCAGAAGTAAATTTGACGTTCTAGATTATGACCTTTGCTTAAAATTCATATCTATACATCATAAAGCCATAGGAACTGACATTTTAGACTGATTTTTAATATTTTAATATCAAAATAGATATTTACTGGTGGAAAGACCTTCAATTGTTCTCTGAACAATTGGTTTTTAATGATTATTATTATTATTATTAGGTCTTTCCACCTTTCCGTGGAAAGACCTATAGGTTTTGTTCTGATTATTAGGTCTTTCCACTTTTCTGTGGAAAGCCTATTGTATTTGTTCTGATTATTAAGTCTTTCCACTTTTCTGTGGAAAGACTTATTGTTTTTCTTCTGATTATTAAGTCTTTCCACTTTTCTGTGGAAAGACTTATTGTTTTTGTTCTGATTATTATTATTATTAAGTCTTTCCACTTTTCTGTGGAAAGACTTATTGTTTTTGTTCTGATTATTATTATTATTATTATTTTTTTTTTTTTTCCGCCAACTTTTGTTCTTGCGATAAATGTTTGTTTCGCAATATGTCGCTTAGATATTTCTCATATTGTATCGTATAGTTTATGCGCTTTTAAATTTCACCCTGCTAAGCCGAACCATTTTCTTTGTAAGAGTTATCTCCCTTTTCACTGTTTATCATCAAAGCGTATCTCCTTCGTAACAAAAAAAGATAGCGACAAAATTCTTTTTACAAATTGTTCGTTACATCCTCAGTAATTTTTGGCGTATTTGGATCGAAGCGATTCGATGAAATTTTATAGGAGTTATCTACCTTTACAAAATAAATTTGTCGGTATGTTTATTTAACTCATAAACAGATAACCGTATAACCCTGGGATGTTTTTATTTGAGTCCCCTAGGTCCTAACTTAGAAAATGAGGTCAAGGTCGAAAGGTCAAGGTCAAGTTCTCAATTGTGACTTTTGCGTGTTTTTGCATTTTCTCACTCTCTTTGAGAGATACATATAAAAGAACAAGTGCAAAATGTCTGCTTAATTGTTATGAAGATATGCTACATTTAGTCTTATACAATTAGATGGCATCTTATAGGAGTTGTCGCCCCTGAAATGTCTTGATATGAGGTTATTTGATTATAACTTCAAGTAAGTTCAGTATAAAGACATTTGACCTGATACAAAAGGTTAAGTGACAAATGACCTTGAAAAATGGCTACCGGAAGTGACCTTGAGAAAACCGGAAGTAGCTTTTTTTGCAATTTTTTCACATAAAAGTACTCAGAATCCATATATTTTTTCATATAGATACATGAACAAATTACTGAAGACTAAAAATGACTTCCAACAAACAGGAAGTGGCCAATTATTTCCCATTCTACATACAAAAGTATATAGAAACTATATATTTTTGCAATCAGTGTGAAAGAAGCTATCATATGAGACCAGATGTGACATTCATTTCACCGGAAGTAGCATATTATCTCCCTTATATCACTCAAAAAGATAATTAAACCATTATTTATCGCATCAGTATGAAGAAACTACCTTCTTATCCAAATTTCTGTGGTGTGGAAAGACTTTCAATTGTTCTCTGAACAATTGGTTTTTAATTAAGTCTTTCCACTTTTCTGTGGAAAGACTTATTGTTTTTGTTCTGATTATTATTATTATTATTATTTTTTTTTTTTTTCCGCCAACTTTTGTTCTTGCGATAAATGTTTGTTTCGCAATATGTCGCTTAGATATTTCTCATATTGTATCGTATAGTTTATGCGCTTTTAAATTTCACCCTGCTAAGCCGAACCATTTTCTTTGTAAGAGTTATCTCCCTTTTCACTGTTTATCATCAAAGCGTATCTCCTTCGTAACAAAAAAAGATAGCGACAAAATTCTTTTTACAAATTGTTCGTTACATCCTCAGTAATTTTTGGCGTATTTGGATCGAAGCGATTCGATGAAATTTTATAGGAGTTATCTACCTTTACGGAATAAATTTGTTCGTATGTTTTTTTAACTCATAAACCGTTAACCGTATAGCCCTGGAATGTTTTTATTTGAGTCCCGTGGGTCCTAACTTAGAAAATGAGGTCAAGGTCAAAGGTCAAGGTCAAGTTCTCAATAGTGACTTTTGCTTGTTTTTGCATTTTCTCCGACACTTTGAGAGATACATTTAAAAGAACAAGTGCAAAATGTCTGCTTTATTGTAATGAAGATATGCTACATTTAGTCTTATACAATTAAATGGCATCTTATAGGAGTTGGTGCCCCTGGAATGTCTTGATATGAGGTTATTTGATTATAACTTCAATTAAGTTCATTATAAAGACATTTGACCTTATACAAAAGGTTAAGTGACAAATGACCTTGAAAAATGGCTACCGGAAGTGACCTTAAGAAAACCGGAAGTAGCTTTTTTTGCAATTTTTTCACATAAAAGTACTCAGAATCCATATATTTTGTCATATAGATACATGAACAGATTACTGAAGACTAAAAATGACTTCCAACAAACCGGAAGTGGCCAATTATCTCCCATTCTACATACAGAAGTATATAGAAACTATATATTTTTGGAATCAGTGTGAAAGAAGCTATCATATGAGACCGAATGTGACATTCATTTGACCGGAAGTAGCATATTATCTCCCTTATATCACTCAAAAAGATAATTAAACCATC